>NC_045176.1:7074977-7360561 GCF_900700415.2 Clupea harengus
CTCAAAACCAATGACAATTGGTCAGGAAACATATAGCTGGCTTACCTAATATTGCACTGTTGAGTGTGGAGCAGACAGGCTCTCTTTGGATAGAGTCCAGCTGATAGCCCACTGGACTGCTCCAGGGATCTGAGTATGCAAGCAGGCTAAAGGCATCCTACAGAAACAGACTCCAGTTAAAGGTCGTGGAGGAGTTCACATTACGGTTAAAAACACTGAGGAATTAGCTGCAGGCTAACAGCTATCAGGGGTTTTCATTTCTCTATGATTAGCTATTAGCAAAGTCATAGGGAGCACAGTTCCTAGCATATAGCATCACCACAGAACATTCACAGAGTAAGTGTTTTCTACGTCTAGAATAAAAAAAAATTAAAATAAATAAATAAATAAAAACAGCAGTTGTGAGAACTCTGGCATTATCAAGCAGCGGAAACAAATCAACTGACAACTCTCGCCTTTCAGGTCTGTCCAGATGACAGTCACTTAAAAACAGCTTAATCTCGCTCAGTCGGTTTCTCTCTGGTACTCAAGACATCAAAAGTGCTCTGCAAATATTCTCCCCAAATTTCTAACCTTTTAAATATCACAGGTGTCAAGTGACTGCAATGAACTTCACTAATCATCATGGGCTACGCACCTTCAGCATCTTCTTGTTTGCGGCGTTCTTGCCGCGCTCTCGACGGAGGTGCTCACTCATGCTCTGCAGCTCCCGCCCAAAGTGGATCATCCTCTCGATGGCCGCCTGGCTGCCTCCGCAGAGTTGCCTCTTGAACTGAGCCAGCTCCACCTCTGTGCAGGCAGACAGAGACATAAACAAACAAACAAACAATGCCCCATGGCCAATTAGACATGGTTCTCTTGGCCAAGCGGCACAAGAATAGGTCACAATGTACATTTGATGTCACTAAATGAAAGCATGCCAGGAGCGGAGAGCAGGGTACGGTGGCCCATGTAGCAAACAGTGAGATAATAAGTCACAAATGACAAAAGGAACAATATGTTTTAAAAGGTTTTTTTTTTTCTCCATTGGGGCTAAATGATCAATGACATTCCACCTGTTAACATTAAATGTGCGAATAGTATCTCAGCATTATCGAGCTACAAATCATAATTCTACAACAAACTAAAATGATATAGTTATAGATTAGATTATCGTTCAAAATGTCAGCCAAGATAAAACATGTGCTTGCCTCCAACGGCCACAGGGAATGCTGAGAAACAAAAACATGCAGTCAGCCACAGCATGCTTTATACAATTAACTGGAATTCACATAATAATAATAATAAAAACCTCTCTAAAGTGAAGCTGTGCCACCTCTGGACTTCTATTCAAGCAGTGATTCAGAACAGGGGTACGTTCGTCGTAGGATTGAAGCTAAGTTAATCAATTGGCCTTTTAGCCCGTTAAGATTAGCAAGCTGATTGAGAACAGCAAATATCGGTTCGTTAACGGCTGATCCGCATCCAAATCATGTGGTTAATTTCAACCAGGCTAAACTTACCGGGGCATTTGCGCGTGCACGTCCTACTTCAAAAGGCAGGAAAGGTCGATCACCAAAACAATGATTTTCTAGCGGTATAATGGTTCTAAACTCAAAGAAAAGGGCTCTTTTTTTCTCCGCTGGCCAGCAGGAGATGAACATGAACGCTTATGAAGAATACAAGACCATAATCATGGCAAAATTCAACACCGCCACCGCTGTGAGAGCAAGATGTGTTGGGATGTTTATAGGGTGATATCTATGTATGAATACCTGACGGCAGGTGTCAACTAGTACAGAGGTTCTCTCTACCGGTTCGAAACTACAAGGTTGCTAGTTCAAATCCCCTAACCTCCTTCCTCGATATAATTCTACATTTTCTTGTAAGTCGCTTTGAATAAAAGCGTCTGTTAAATGACTAAATGTATTAATAACAAATACAATAAATTGAAGCAGTGAAAATAAATTGTCTGTATTTCTCTTTATTCTTATCATGAGTCCACCTTAATCATTTTCTACAATAATGATATGCTATGGTGTACTAATAACGCTCATATAATTATGAGTGCTTTGTTCTCCGCATCACCGATACTACAAAAATGTACCACTCGCAAAAAAGCGCAAGACAGTCAATGTTCGACTGTGGTGTTTGCAATAAATGACTCGAGAAGGTCTTGTAAATGAATGATTCTTTGTCGGCTGAATCGGTAGCGCTCATACAAGAATAATTGATCTTGGCGATTGCAAAGAACGCTCTCCCTCCGCTAATCTTATTAACTATCTAATATCAGTCCTTGGTCAATGGGATCCCTCCTTTTTCCGGGGGTGTGGCAAGCTTATCCAGCTACACTTAAGTTAGCCTGCCCTGGAGCAGGTTAGTGCTAATCGATATGTAACTATGGTGATTTATCAAAAGTTGCTTCCACGAACCAAAAAGAGGGGCGTTTTTTATCTTAGCCTGAAAATTAGCTCGCTAAACCGCTTAGCGAGCTACGACGAATACCCCCCAGTACTGTTCCCTTTAAGAGGACCATAATAGGTTTATCTTAATTCTACAGCACTGTCACTAGCTGGCTTGACTACTGGCTACCATGTGTGCTCCTGTCTATCATGATTTCCTACTCAGTCTTCCAAGGGCAGTCAATCACAAGAACGGATCCATTAAAACTCTTCACTCCTTCACGTTTGTATTACATTTGGCTTATTTCATATCCAAAGAACCAGGTGTGGAACCATGGGTCCCCCCCTTATGTGCCGTGGTTCTGCTTAAGGTTCCTTCCTGACTAACAGGGAGTTTTTTCTTGCCCCTGTTGCCATTGTGCTTGCACTAAGGGGGCTCAGGCTCTGGGCTCTGTAAAGCGCCTAGAGACAATTGTATTGTTATGGCGCTATATAAATAAAATTGAATTGAATGCGTTTCAGATATGTTATCTTTGCCATACATGAGCCTGGAAGGAAGGCCTTAAGGGATGTGCACATTGCTATATGGCTGCTCTCACCCATCTCGGCATCACAGTCCTCTGGTTCCACCCCATGTGTTGATCCATTGAGAAAGCCATTGGAGGACGATTCAGACACGCCATTGGAGAAGTGATCCACCTCCATCTCCACTTCACTGCTGTAAATGAAATGGTTACCGTTCATCTGAATTAAAATCTCATTTGTTCAGCAACATGTGTTCTTCTGTTACCAAGGCTAATAGCCAAGGGATGGTGGTCAAAGAAGGAGTGCGTTTCTAGGAGAACATTCCTACAACCACATTCAAAAACTCTAAGAACAGTGACACGAATGGCTTTTGTGTACATCCTACCTCAATGTTATCCTAGCATTCCAAATACATTCTTGGAAAATGTGTACACTTCCAAAGCAGGATGTTGGATCCCATGTGAGCCATATACACTAACAGCAAACAAACCTCAAAGACCCACTGAATAGTAACCTCTAAACCCAAGTATAAAATCCCATGGGTACAGAGTGACCCGTGCAAGGGACAGACTCCGACTGAGGCGGTCTGCCTGAGCAGAGTGCACACTACCTGGTGCTGGGCTGCTGCTGCTGCGGCTGCGGCTGCTGGGGCTGCTGCGGCTGCTGCGGCTGGCTGCATGTGCCATTCAAGCTGCTGAGGTCACCACTGGCCAGGGTGGAGGGGCAGGCCTTCATACAGTTGGCTGAAGAGGTGGGTTTACTGGACAACACACCATTACAGCAGTTACTGTCCAACCCTAGGGAGAGAGGAACAATGTCAGCGGGAAGGGTAGGGTCTTTGTGTTAGGCTCACTCAAGCAGTTTTTCTGACAGTACTAGAAAGCTATAAATCAGCAAATGGATGCTAAAACTACAACACGGCAATGTTGCTACTATTAGAGGGTGACAGAAGAACTTTGGCAGCAGGAATATACCATTTCAGCACTGTAAGACTGTGCGTCTTTGGTAACTAGAATAGACCATTTAGCAATAGACCACTTCAGAACTGTAAGACTGTGCAGCTCATCTGTTACCCCATGTATGTGTAACACATATTCCTGTGTCCTCTGTGAGATTCCAGATAGAGTACCTGTCGGATAGACTTGGGGGCCACTGGCTTTGTGGGTGGGGCTGCTGAAGGGGCGGGGCGAGCCAGGGTAGCTGTCCTGGGACTTGGGGCTCCGCCCTCCCAGGCACCGAACCTCACTGTCCGTGCCGTTCACCATCTCAATGAACTGCCTGACTCTGTAGGGGATGAACGCCATTCGGATGAGTCATGCTGGCGCTTCGGACTTGATTCAAGCAAAACATGTGTGGAAGGATGATTCACACAGATGTGCATCCTTATGTGTGAGCCAGGACTTACTTCAACATGAATAAGAGATCCGGGTTTCTCTCCAAGAGGCTGGGGTAAAGCTGCTGTGTGGTGTCTATAGCTTCTCCCATTCTTCCTGACAGGACCAACTTCTGGATTTCTGAAAGCATTGTTCCCATACAAAATCACTCAAATGTCTTCATCCAACCAACTTCAAATCCCACAGTGCAGCTGTGCGTTATACACTACAACAAATATAGGCCTACACATTTCCTCCAAATATCACTTCCACCTGACCATTTTTTTTTTAAAACTTTGTTAGGTAACTGCATTTTACACTGGCAAGAGCAAGAAAACAAACAGAGCTGAAAATCTCTTCCTTGTTTGGCTGCTAAGCAAACAAGGCCCTAGGTCAGGTGACCTGCGGAGACTCACTCTGTCTGTTTTTGATGGAAGCCAGTTCCTCATGCACGGCCTGATCAGTGGATTTGGCAAAGGCCTCAGCAGTGGCGCAGTAGCTGTGGTGAACAAGGTAGGAGGCCACCATCCTGAGAGAGATGAGGAGATGGGGAGGAGGAGGAGGAGAAGGAGGAAGTCAAACTCAAGATCTAACTCAAGAGCCAATGTGATCTCAATAGCATCAGCCCTTCAGGATGAGGGAAGTTCACAACAAACAAACAAAACTAAAACAAATCATATGGTTGATAGCAGCCCTTCTAAAACATGTCATTTTGTGTTCACACTCCTAGGCAGGAGACTCACTTCTGGAGCATGGCTTGCCATTCTCCCTCTCGCTCCCCTATGGGGAAACGGTCGATCTGGGCCTGGATCTTTGTCCTCCATTCCCGCATGTAGTCCTCAATGTCAAAGACAAACGGGTGCTGCCCAAAGTTAGCATCCACCACCTCCCCCGGGGTCTGGAGGCCGACTGTAGGGTACAGGTTGGGCTGTGCCGACAGAGAACGAGATGTAGAGGAAGAGGTTAGTGTTCACATAGTTCTGATGCTGGTGATTTCTCTTAGAATGATAAGTTATAAAAAAAAAAAACACATACTGACAAAAGATTTTACTTCTGCTCAAGTGATTAACATACACTTTTCTGTGCTGACAGATATTCATGTCATGACAAAAGGACTTTTCTTTGCACTCTGAATAAAAAATATAAATGAAAATTTAAAACTGACATGCTGCCTATTTTAGACTAAACTATATTCTATTTTCTCATCAGACTGAGGTGACATTTTCAGTTTCTGTGTCACAAACCAGCTCCAAACCAGATTTCAAGGAAGGCATTTCATATTTGAGTGAAGGAAACGGTCAAGGCTGGTAAACCAACGCATTTTATTCAAAACACCCACAGAATGTTGGCCTGCTGCCAATGCTGTGTTCTGCTCAATGAATTATTGTTTTATCTCTAAACAAGCTGCCATTCAGCTACTGTCAGGGGAAATGACACGGTGCTACGTCTTAGTGAAGTTAAAAGTAGAGTAAACTAGCCAACACCACTGATACGTGAAAATAATTCACACCTCCTGTGAGGTGAAACGGTAGAGAAAATCTTTGTTTGCTATACCATGCCTCTCATCTGCCCGTTAACAACCTACACCTTCCATCACTAATTTGAGTGCTACCAACCAAACATGTATATATTATATATAATTTTATATATATATTATATATAATTTATATATATATATACACACACACACACACACACACACACACACACACACACACACACACACACACACACACACACACACATATATATATATACACACTATACTACTACTACTATATTATAGTACAAATACATAAAGCACATCAATGTTAGATCCTCTCCATATAAGACACTTCATTGGCAAGCAAACCAATATGGGTTAGCTTTTTAGCAGGTCCTCTTTGGTTAAGCTGGTGCTAAGGTTAGTTATTCAATGGTTATAACATCCTTGGTATTAAATTAGCAGTGACTGCTGTATTTATTAAAAAATGAGAAAAGAAACCTCTACTGTTGTAGCCATGTGGCCAATGTTTACAAAAATCTTTTGTGCAATTATTTCTCCACTTTCTCAGTGAAGGTAAAAATCTAGATTTGATTAATTAACGCATAGAAAATCACCTCGCTGGTAATTTGTTTTGTTATGGAAAAATGATCAACACCTCACCAAGGATAAAAACTTGAAACTAGAGGATCAAATACTCCCAAAACAATATGCCAAACCAGATGCTGGAACCGCAACAACTTGATATTTTTCTTCAGCGTATCCACAGTACTGCTGCTCATAAAACCAAATCAGGGCTAAATTATCACAGAAGCCAATCAAACAATCTTTCAAACACATCAGCACACAGACAAAGAGGCCTGGTCAGATAGCAACAGTACAGTACAACATCTGGTCCAACTTCAATAAACTGCAAATACTTTTAAAACTCACCGGTAAATCTGTGAAAGCTATACCTATAGAGGGGGAAAAAAAGACAATTTTATCTGAACACTGTTTAACCAATTTCTCACAGATTACCTGAATACACAGTCTGCCAAATGTCTATGGTATGAGCAAAATTGATCAATCAAACTTTTTTGCAAAGAGTTACTTGGAGTGGAGTTTTGTGTTTATTATGGAATGAATATATGAATGGCAAACTTGTATACCTAGACTGTGACCATTCTTAGTGTAAAAGCAGGTGTTGTTGATGAGGTTGACACAGCAGCCAATCACATCACCAGTGGTGAAAGTCGGGCCATAGGGCTGCCCTGTACCCGATGAGCAAAAGGAGTGGCCATCGTCTCCGTGGTAACCATATGAGTGTTTGTCCCAACCTGAACATAACAAAAGAAATAGATGTTTTTGCGTTGTTGAAAGATGAACTGCTGTGTGAAAAGCTAATGGATTCAGCTTGGGGTTTTATCTCTTCAGTACTAAGGGCCCACCCAGTGTCCTGTGACTTGTTCAAAACGGACAGGGTGTCACCCAGCTCTGCCAGATATCCCTCGCTGGCTGCATGTGACCCCATCACTGCAGTGTCATCTAAGGCCAGAGTGTTCTTCTAGTCTCTAAAGACACACCCCAAAGGAAACAACATAAAACAGGCCTACTTACGGGTGTTTTGTAGCTGTATCTCAGACAGACAGACACACACACACACACACACACACACACACACACACAGCAAAAGAAAGTGCACCTACAGACTGGATGGAAACTTGCAGAATTGCTTTACCTGGAAGTCTGTTCATGTTGACCCCCTGTGCAGACAAGCCTATTCCCATGTAACTGAAAACCAAACAAAACATTAATACTATTTCCAATCTGACAGTGTGATATGTAATGTTATGTGAAAAATATATATTTTTAGGTTTTCACACCATATAAACATAACAGGTTTGCTCCCTTACCCATCTCTCCCTTTACTGATGATTTTCACCTCAAAGTAGTAAACACCACATGCTGCTGGGATGGGGTGGGTTGCCCGTACAGAGGCAGCGTCTTTTGGGGTCTTTCCGTGTCCTTAGTGGTTGAGGGAGACACATACATTGTCCAGTGAGAACATATGCAGGCACTAAAATGGGAGGCTGCAAGTGTAACGTATAACAAATCTCACCTAACCAAAAACTCCACCATCACTAGCGTAAATTTTCTCACCTTACTCAAAAACTCAAAACATTAACCTGTATAACTGCCCATTTAAAATACTATAGATTATATAATAAAACATTAGAATGTATAAATGTCATGTAAAAATAGAGTTGGCCAGTGTAGCTACATATCAAACTAAAGCATCTCATCTGACACGCATACAAAAATAAGCGGACGTTACAGTTAACTATCGACCAGGTGATAGATATACTAAAAGATACGGCTAGTTGTGGGAGAAAATCAAAGGGCTTCTGAGAGATAGCTGAAGATGGAGGCTTGACGTCATAACTCGGGGAAAATGTTTAGCAAGCTAACGACAGCAAGCTGATTATAGTTAGCTATAGAGCTTCAATATGGCGAGATTGCACCACGACTACTAACAGTTATGAGTGCATCCTGCGCAATCCACCTCGTATGCGTTTTCAAAGGATTCAACAATAGTCAGCTCTATTTCTGTCCGATTCGGTTAATCTTTAAGTTGGCATCATGCTAGCTGTTATCTTGTTTACTCGTTAGCTCTGCACTGAAGCGATCATGTACCAAGTCAACATTTCCGGACCTGGCTGACCTGTTGGGTCTACTGAACTAAACGATAGCTTTATTCAACTGACATGTAAATGACAGTGTCACTACCCGGGTCCCAGATTGACACAAGACGATAGATAATATTAATGATCTAATCATACTGACAAACAGCAAGAAACGCAACTGAATTATGAAATAGCTGACAATAATACACTAGCCTCAAAACTCATAGCTAGCACATCAACAACTTGATGCGTACAGGGTAGCTGTCCTCCAAACTAGCTAGAGCAGGTATGTAGGTGACATTAGATTTCACACGCTAAACCGAAATAAACTGTCGCTAAGTCAACTCAGTTAACTAACAATAAAGGCTCCACAGCTCCAAACCTCTATATTTAGACTCAGTCAAATGATCTCGCCTGTTAGCTGGCGAGTTGGCCTTTAAAGCTAAGGCATGCTAACATTTGCATTTAGCTAAATAGCCAGCGAGCTACAGTAACGTTAGCTTATGTTGATGTTACTTCATAAAGTAAGTTAGCGACCTAGCTTGACAGCTGTAACAGACTAGCTTGCTACATAGTTCAAGCAAATAGTGTCTGACATTACACCACACTAAATCGGTGGCCGGTTATTTTTAGCCAGGCAAAGTTAGCATGTTAACCAGATTGACTTTTGTGGATTCCCAAGAGAAAACAACAAACTAACCAAACTGTTTAACCTACCTATGCGATAAGTTAGCAAACTAACTAGCTAGCCACTGCAGCTAACACTGATTTGGTAATACTTTATAAATGTGACGCAAGCTAGCTACAAATAAAGTTAGCATCCGTCGTTTAAGGGAGCTAGCCTGTAAGAACGTTGGTTTATTTTCGTCGTACCTTTGTAATGTACTCGTAGATTGTTCTGTGAAAGACCAATGTAACTGAACTTGTCCTTGGGACTCCATGATCTAGGCAGTAGAGTCTCTTGTTCATTTACAGCTGGATATAGACTTCTAAGTCGCTGATTGAGCTCCTTTTCCTGCTCGTTAAGAGCAGAGTCTCCGTGAACAACAACCGACATCAGAAATCCACAGCCCGATGATGGTCCTGACATGACGATTCGTTTCGGTTTCGGTTGTTTTAATAGCTAGCCAGCTTCTTTCAGCTGGGCTGCTATTCAAGAGTGACAATTTCTAGTCGTTTACTTGACCACAAATATCGTGGTCCTAGCCAGCTAGCTTCAATGCTAGCACCGAACAACTCGAAGTTAGCTCCTCAGCTTGCTTGTCCAAGTAAGCAATCGTAACAGCTAGCTAACATTAGCTGACATGCACAAGGCAAATAAACTACAGCTCTAACCAACATTTGCCATCTAGAAAATGTTAGAAAAGTTCGACGCTATGCCGTTAACACGATACACAATAAATCCTATATACTATATTGACACTGGACATCGACAGATAGCTCTGTAGGTAAACCCGATCTTTTGTTTGTTGTTAGTGAGGGATCCACAAATCCGATTGGCTAAGAGGAGGTCCAGTCACACTTCCTCGAGGACATCATACATGACCAGACATAACCACTTATTTTCCACTCAGGTAGCCTACTGTAACTTCAGGCTAAGTTGGCTATCCATAAATTGTCTGTATGTATGTGTTTTTAGTTAAGGTATTTAGTAGTCGCTTTTGTTCAAAGCAACTTACAACTTAGATAATATAATGTAAAAGGGTTTCATTACGTGAAATATACGAGGAAGAATGCAGCCTGTGTTATAGCAATTTCTTTCCCCAATATTTGACACAAATTGAACAATTACATGTAGCCTACCTATGGATGGATATGGAAATACATAATTGAACATTACATGTAGTCTACCTATGGATGGCTATGGCAATAAATAAATTGAACATTACATGTAGTCTACTTAGTCTACTTATGGATGGATATGGAAATAACAAGTTATTGTCTGGTGAGAGGAGGGGGGGGGGGGGGGGGGGGGAGCATGGTTTATTGCCCTGAACTGGTATTGTCAAACATGTAAAATGCCATAATGCTTTCTCAATTAAGAATGATCAGTGATCAGTTAACGTATATGAAAGGTTTTCTCATGGTTTCAGAAAATGTTGCTTTTATCCACATTCCTTCCTCATCCCAAATTGTCACCAGGCTTGCATTTTCAACATCACAGTCTACCAGAATATTTTCTGTTGCGTTATTATGGTTGGATGTAGAGATATCCTGTATGGACATATACATACTCCTTCATCTTGCAAAAGACTACAAAAGTCAAATCTTCCAAAAGTGTTTCATCATTTAATTTCTTGTCACAAAAATGATAGCTGACAAAAAGACTGCTAAAGTCACAATGCATTGACACAACATGTTATATTCAAGACATTGATCTGTTTTTGCAAATTCCATAAATCACAGAGAAATCATATTTATGACATTTGATCATTAAGGGATAATCATAGATCAGTTACTTTGCAAAGGAGTGCATTTGGTGGCTCAGACTAACATTCCTCAACTTTTTGCATACAAACATTTGAACGTGTGAAAGACAGCCCTCAGTCATGTTTACAGTTAGGCAAACATACAACCTCCATATTCAGTTGAGTGCTCTATAAATATGCAGATAATCCTTCATTTAAAGTATTTTTAAAAGCTAATTAATTACATATTTAAAGTTCTTAATGCTGAAGAAGAGTTGTTTTTTGTCAGTGTTTGGTGGACCAGTTCTTCAAAATGACAAACATTTCAAAGCAGCTGTTAGCAAAACAGAGAGCTATTGGTAATGCTACTTTTGCTAGCTGAAAACTACTTCTACTTATGTTCTGTTGTGTCCATTGCCCCATCATATATTATTTATTTTTGTTGGTTCCAAACTATCCAAAACTGTGGTGGCAAATAATGGATATAATATTGTATCCATATAAATGGTGTCCTCTAACCACGCTGGAGCAACACGTCACAGTAAAGTCAGGCTGGTGATGTGGATGGTTGCCCTTTGGTTGTTAGGGTGGCACGCAGTCCCAAAATTCGTGGCAAAGGCACTGGCAGAGCCCATATGCCATGATCATGAGCAGGCTAGCGGGCACCAAGCTGACCAGCAGCACGCCCAAGGTGGTTTTCTGCATTATGAGCAAGTAGACGCCCAAAGGAAGAGAGCTGAAATACAGCAGACCCAGGAGCCACACCAGGGCCCGGGCTGACGTCTGACACAGCAACGCTGCACAATTCCACACTGTCCATCTCTGTGTGATAGAAGCCATGGAATCCAGGCTGGAGGAGCGGTAGTCCCTGCTACGGCCTGCCAAGGGCCCTGTCTGAGGGCCAGACTCCGGCGGAGGCTCCATAATGGTGATGACCACATAGTTGGAGCTGTGCAAGGAAGAGGGAGAGGCTGTGGCAGAGGCACCCACCAGAGAGCTCAGGTTCCTCGGACTGAGGAGGATCTCTCCAGGGCACTCGTGAAGATTTCTGTGGTTGCGCACCTGAAGGGACAGCGCCGTCACCAAGTTACAGTCATCGGGGAGGCTGCCCACTGCTTCTCCAGGCAAACCGGTGATGTATCGACAGAATGGGCACACTATTGCATTTGGCGGTGACTCCCCCAAGTCCAGGATTTTGGCCAAGCACTTGGCACACAGCCGATGGCAACACTCGAGCACCTTGGGCCGGCGGTTGGAGAGGCTGTAGGGGCAGTAGCAGATCTTGCATTCTAGCTCCTCTGTGGCGACGCCGTCCTCCAGTGTCTGTCCCATCATCTCGCCCTCTTCTCAGCTCTGGCGGATTGGGCACTCAACGGGCAGGGCCTGGGAACATAGTCGCGAGGCAGCTGCAGCTACGCCACTTCTTGGGTCCGGAGGGTGTCCCATGCAGGCTGAGTGTAGCAGGGCAGGGTAGAGCAGAGCGGAACATCCCCCTGTGCTGTGCCACACAGCTCTGGGCTGATTCGTGCAGAAGAGCCTTTCATGCACTGTGTGGAAGGGTGGGGAGAGGCCGCCACAGAAAAGATAACTGTTAACACAGCAATAGAGAACAAACACAACAGCAACAAAGCAGCCCCTGTAAAACCAGGGCTGGAATTTTCTAGCTGGGCCTTTTGTTGCCAGTGCAATTCAGTCCAATTAGTGGTGCAGCACGTCTTTCTGGTACACTGTTAATAATGACCGAGAGAGGGGTCATTCACTTGCAGAGGGGTAGGTTGTAATAAAGAATCTTCCACTGATTGCCAGCCAAAAGGAAAAGGAGTCCTCCAAAAGACACATGAAACTACATTTTCAGAATGATTTGAGTCATTAAAAAGTAGACACCACAGGATTGTTGTGATTGTGTGATACTGTACAAGGTGTTACTGGGATTGTGATTTGGCTTTGGAAAAGTGCCCTTGTTTTTGAGCCAGTTCTGTAGAGTTGAGTCACTAAGAGAGCAAAATGGGTCAGGACTCTTAGCTTCATTCTTCTCTGACCCTGAGAGGCAGACATTATTCAGAACCTTCCATGTGTGATGAATGTCAGGAGAGCGGGGAAACATACTAAATGTTTTTTCCTTTTCAACCCCTGCTCAAGGACTCTGACTCTTGACTCTTTAGCTGTTGGGCTTTGAAAACTAACATATGTTTGGATGTAACTTGGATCAGTTTTATGATGAAAATTAAAACAATATTGTTTTCCTGACTTGCCCATCAATGACACACATAGGCATTGAAAAATATGTAATAAACACACATGTTTTTTTTTACATGTCTTTTAAATATATTATTCTAATTGTGTTTAAGAAGTGAGGAGTCTGTCCATCTGTTTTCTAATGTTTTGTTACATTCTGTTTAATAATGACATTATAAATATATAAAATATATGTTGTCTTTGAAATTACTTCTCCTTTCCTTCTCATTTTTTAATCGGATAGGTAATCTATTGTAAGATATGACTAGTTGGCACACCCCCCTCCCTCCCCTGACGAAGCGAAAACGATGACGTCAGATCTCCCCAAAGCAACCCTAGCAGCCCCAGAAATTACGTCAACGACCGAACAACAACAAAATCTACAGCAGCTGTGAGCGAACCCTGACCGTGACTAGACGGTATTGTTTTTGTATGTCGTGTTAGGACAGAAACGACACTGTTGATACCAAAGAGGCGGGGCGTACGGTCATAGGCATAGGGAAGGGATTCTCTCTGGAGCTCAGGTGGGGCGATGGCGGAATCTAGGAAAGAGCTGTCAACCGGTTCCCGACATCCATCAGTTGGCTCGCCCTTATGTCGCATCTCCATCGTGATAAATTGGAAGAGACCGCTTTGGACCTCCTCAGTCTTTGTTGTCACCAATTCAGTTTTCTGGTAAGATATTCATGACGCAATGTACATCTAACAAATGTCAAGGTCTTGCAACATTGTCCTAGCTTTTTTTTTTTATAAAGGTAGCCTTGGACACATGTTTGTGGAATAACATTTATATCACCCCTGAAAAGTCTAATTGACTATGGCCTTAAATGACTGAAGCTCAGCCTAGTTAGCCTAGCCTAAATAGTTAGTTCTGATATTTGGGAGAGATCATGATTTTAACTGTCAAATGCAGTGATCCTCATGTAAGCTGTGACTGCAGTTGCATTTAGAACTTTTAAAACTGGAACTTGGTACCTATCACCACATGTGGAATAATGGTAGCCTATGCTTTAACAACATTAGCTGAATAGAAGATCAGCTGGCATTCACCTGCCAGTAACTGACCATTCTGCCATACACAGTAGGCCAAGACGGTATGATTACTGAGCTCATTCGAAAAAAAATCTATGTAGGTTAACCCCTGGTTTGTTTGCAAATCAGGCATTTTTTCCCCTGCTTTGCAAATGCTCAAGCCTTTTTTCCTGTTAGATGTGGCCTCAACTTGTACAGTACAGATTGTATTGTTAAACATGCTGTTATCTATATTAAACTGGAAAAGAAAAACACTTGCATGTGCAGTGAAAACAGCATACACGCATGCAACTTCTTTTATTACTGTAGTAGCCTTGATTACTTATCTAGAAGAAGATGAACATGACTGTGGTTCCATGGCCTTGCACCAAAACTGTAAAAAGGCATGATAGACTAACCAGGTGCATGTCCATATGAAAAATATTGCTCTCCAATGTGGCAGCATCTCCTTCACCATTGAGGCTATTTGAGTAACCCCATTTGAAACCAATCATTTGATCTGGATGACAAGACTTCTTTTTGGGGTTCTTGATTTTCCCCACAGGTTTGTGACCCTTAGTCCCTGCAGAGTGTTCAGCCTCATGTGCTTGAGCTTGGCTCTGATGGTTATCATACGGTTTGTGCGGGATCTGTGCCGGACCAGATCCAAAGGTACAGTATGACGATAATGATTTGACATAGATATTTGTTTATAAGTATGGCTTACACTGTGGTCATGTCCTCAATATCAGGCCCATTGTTAACACAATGATGGGGCTATAACCCTTCCTGTAGAAGACATGTCACCCAGGTAACCATCATACTTAGCCTACTCTTTTGCTCTACCCATGGCCAATACCCTAATGCATGATGGTAATCATTTCAGACTGTTGATTTGTACCCATCTGGTACGTTAAATGTGGAGCATGTAGGGCTGCTGATAAATAATCACAAACTGTGGCTGTCACACCATGCCTCAGCTGGGGATTATCGTCTCCTAATGAGTCAGCTGTAAGCCTGGTGTAACAGCAGGACACAGGACTCTACTGCTGGGCTGAAGGCCCATCACGTTGTGGTTTGATATGCAGTGCTGAAATTATGGTTAGGGAAATGTAGCACCGTGAGCTCAAAGTGCTGTGAGGAACGCAACATTGCACAGCTTGCTTGCACTGATGACTTGACTTGATTAATATAATTAGTTGTAATCGATAAAGACAGCATTTACATTATTTTATTTTTGTCTTCCATAGGAACTCATTTATGGCACAGTATGACTGGAAGGTAAGTTCAGGATGTTTAATATTATTATAGCCTACAGATCTCTTGGTAGACCCCATGGAACCACTGATTCAGGGAAGCTGTAAACCTTTGCTGCAATACAGTTGTTGTAAGTAATATTTCACCATCAGTATAACTATATTCAGTAATCAGGAAATTCCCAGACAGTTTTGTGTATGCAGGGTACATTTAATGAATGCCGGTACACTTATACAGTGGCTAGCACAAGACCTGCTATTAATGCTTTCATCAGGTTTAAAGCAAAGGTCACCACAAACCAGAAACAAAAGCCTATTTCCACAGGTAGAGAATAACATGAATGTTGGACACTTTAAGTTTTGTCCACTAGATGGTGCTAAATGTTTTTCTCTCTCATAAGGTCCAGGTACACTTCTGCAGACGTGGATTTGCGCAATATGGATACAGGCGTGCGCATTAGTGTGTCCCCAAGTGTACTCGTTTTTGTGCTGTTGCGAACAAACTGAGCGCGTGTGCACCTCAACCTTATTGTACTGAGTGCATGCAAACTGCTGCACGCTCAGTTTCGCACATGCAAAGTCAAAACGGACATGTCAGTACAGACACAACACTTTGCTGCAGCACAGACAGTCCATGCGGGCTGTGCGGATGACAACATTTGCGTCATCCACACTGTGCGGAGACCGTACGCAGACCATGTCCGCAGAAGTATACCAAACGCTTCACAGAAGTACTTCAGACAGTCACAGTGTTTCACAACAGCTGACTGGTTTTGTGGCATCCAATGAGCCTTCCTAACTGTCAGATAGAAGCTGCTGTTGATGCAGCTGTTGAGTGTGGATAGACCTAATGCCACTTACCCTGAGGACGGCATGCCAGTCCATGGCTGTGACCTGGGCAATGAACAACTTTCACAGAAAGGGCATGTTTACTTGCTTATACATGTTGAAGTAGTTGAAACATACACAAATGCCTTTCAATAACCACACATTCATGATGCATCTGTTAGATAGTCATGTTTTATACCTGTTTTGAGCAGACCTAATGGCACCTCATTGTCACAGGGTCCTTTAGACGGGCACACATCATTTTAAAATATCAAAAAGGTTTTGCTTCCCTGAAACAAGTCAGTGTGAGTCCTGTCTTAGCAACCCAACAGGTAGCCATAGGTGACCACACCAGGAAGGAGGAAAAGCAGGTCTTCAGTGACTGGGGAAAAATTCTGTTGTTGGTTTATAGCTGACATCAGAGGAAATGGACCACATCAGTTGTACTGTTTAGATACCTGCAAAGCACATTATGCCAATGAGGAGGATGGAAGAATGACTATCACTACATATCAGAGCATCAGAAGAATGCCAGGAGAGCTACAGGCCATGGGTCACAAATGGATATCCCACATAAAGCTTAACGTTCTTCAAACATCTTATATGCAGCTGAGAGAAAAAAAACAATTTTTTCTTCATTTTCTATTATTCTTATCACATCTGGTCGTGTTTACCTTTATCTTCTGGCATTGCCTCAGAGGCCTCCTTTGTTGTTGTTCATAAAGGCCTGTGTATTGCACAACCAGACCCAGTGGCAGCATTGTGTTGGGGAGGGTTGGATGCCACTGAAGTAATCCCCCTCTGGGTGTTTATGTGAGGTGGACCTCATTAAAGAGGCGGGCTGCTGGAGAGCCGCTGGTCAGCCTGGTCAGTTATGTAGGCCCAGGTCGATATGGGTCATGTTCCAGTGTGTGTCTTTACTCCTCAGCCCCCACTCTACTAAAGCCCCCTGCGCCATGTTCCAGTGTGTGTCTTTACCCCTTAGCCCCCACTCTACTAAGGTCATGTTGCAGTGTGTGTCTTTACCCCTCCAGCCCCCACTCTATTAAAGCCCCCCCCCCCCCTGGGTTCACTGGGTTCTTCAGGAAGTGGAACCTTCACTGCAAGCTTTTCTGTGTCATTCTCAGATTATTGGCTCTTGAAAGAGTGCATTGTTGAGGTGCAATACTGGAAATCCGATGCGATGGCGGGTATTTGCTTTATCTCAGCTGGTGTGATTTTGTAAACACTTGCGGTTGATACACCTACCCTGGCCCCGAAATGAAAAGCTGAGGCTAAGTTGTAGTCCACTGCATAACAGAGGCCTTTTAACGTTTTAACTCATATGATGTCTTGGACTGCTGATTTTGATGTACAGGCATTCATGAATGTAGACAGAATCATTACTGAATTATTATGCAGTTGTAGTTGTGTGACACAAAATTCTCAATGGCTGAACTTAAAAGATTAAGGTGTATCAATACAATTATCATATACAATATCAATATGAGATACTGTAATGGTTTCTGAGGCAACTGACTAATACTGCTGTACTCTAATAGAAGCTTTGTTATTTTTATTGGTACAGTATGTTACATTTTCCTGGCATGTTATCATAGGGTTAGTCCAGGCCAGATTGTGTAGGACTGGGCCTCCTTTGTAGTGATGGTTCCTGATGGACATCAACTGTATCTAACCACAAACAGGTCAGTTCAAATTAAATGTTCTGATTTTGTTTAAAATGAACAACCCAAATACTGCATATGTATGGGGCGCCGTTTGTAAAATGTTGCACGTTCGAAAATCCTGCTCAGTTTTGCTACATTTAGCATTTTCATATGGAACAAAAAGCACGACAATATTCGAATGTCACTTTTTCAAGCATTTAGAGAGAAATTCATGTAAATTCATGCGATAACTTTTCCAAGGATATTTTTTGGCAGTAACACAAAGTTGTTAAATAATATAAATATTTCATCTAAATGTTAATGTTAAATGTAAATGTTAAATATAAATGTAAATGTTAAATGTAAATGTTAAATATAAACGTAAATGTTCGATGTTATATATAAATGTTAAATATAAGTGTTTAATGTAAATGTTAAATGTAAATACAAATATCAAATGCTAAATGTAAATGTTAAATGTAAATGTTAAATGTAAATGTAAATGTTAAATGTAAATGTTCAGTCTACATGTCAGACTTGACGACAGAACATTAGAATATTTACGGTAATTCATAGCTTTCAGTAACACTACCAGGGATACCTTGCGGGCAAAATGTGTCGACCAACAGTGGACATCGTCGAGCAGTGCAACCTACTCAATTACGATCGCCATCAAACACAGATCATACCACAATAGCCAGACAGAGATATCTAGAAAAAAAAATACATTTTGGGAACCTGTGATCCCTTTACTGCACCCGCTGATATTTGTATTTCTATAACGTCGTAGAAGTCCCTGCCTGAGCTCCAGTTTGGAGATATTTACATATATCTAATAGAAAATCCGTCCCCCTACACACCTTAAAAACTGAAAGCCTACCAAAAGCACAGATAGTAATTTAATTTTCAGAAGGGGATGGGTTAATAACGATGTCGTCTGGAAGGTGAAAACTAATAAACATCTTCATTATCAGAGCAAAGATGATTGCCATTTAATAGCTAGCTACCAGCTAGCGAGCTACATGCTGTTAGCTAGCAACCTTTAGCCTACCCAACACTGTTCTTTATCATTTTACACAATTTCCTGGTTAACACAAGTACAACCACCTGGTCTGGCGAATGACAACTGAAATTATCTTCCCAAGTATTTTCTACTGGCATTGTAGTATTACCAGTTGGATGACAAAATACAGTAGCCTAGCCTAGTTGCTTAGGTACTTGTCGCAATCTCAGAGCAGAAACCGGGTAATCCAATTTGAATCGTGTTGATGCTTTGTTTCTTGACTTTATTTCTTGATCTATTCCCGTTTTAGGTAGTTATTCTGATGAATGAGGCGACCAAAACAGGGTTAATGCTTTTATTGCAAGCTCCAAAAAGAAGGCTACTTTACTGCCCGCCTGAAAAGTTGGTCGCAAACTGGTAATTCTGAGGTGACGTGAAAACTATGAAAGCCAATTACCGTAAATATTGTAAGGTTCAGTCTTCAAATCTGACATGTAGACTGAACATTTAACATTTACATTTACATTTACATTTAACATTTAACATTTACATTTAGCATTTACATTTAACATTTACATTTAACATTTATATATAACATTGAACATTTACGTTTATATTTAACATTTACATTTACATTTAACATTTACATTTATATTTAACATTTACATTTAGATGAAACATTTATATTATTCAACAACTTTGTGTTACTGCCAAACATTATTCTTACATGAATATCTCTCTAAATGTTTGAAAAAGTGACATTTGAATATTGTTGTGCTTTTTTCCCCATATGATAATGCTAAATGTACCAAAACTGAGCAGGGTTTTAGAACGTGCAACATTTTACAAACGGCGCCCCATACATATGGACTACTCTGGGAGCTCTGGTGTTTTTTAGTAGGATGCCATAAACGGAAGTTTACTATTACAAAACCTGTGCTTTACTCTAACATCTGAGCCCAAAAAGCTGTGCTTTGCTCTAATATCTGAGCCCAAAAAGCAGATGTGTACTCAGAAAACAAGGCCTCATGCCTGCCCTACACACCTATGGAGAATAACACCTTTCCATGCAGTCACTTGAAAGGAGCAAAATGGTAGCATTTAGCTCTTCAGAGCTTTGTTTACTTTACGACACGTTTAAACATCTTGAGGTGATTGTTTAGGTTTTTTAGCTCAGGCAGTCCTTTGAGAGACCTGCAGCATATGATTTTTCTTTCTGAATGTTGCTGATGTTGCCAGTGTTATTGCTAAACGTGAGGTGGAGTCAGATTGCCTGTTGGTTTACCGTGAGTGCTGTGTGCAATAGATAGGATGACACAGCTGTTTCTGCGATTCAGGAACTGCTCGCAGGTCAACTGCCGTCATCATGCCGCCACCTGATACTTGATAAAGCTCATTGGATGGAATGCTCTTAGGTCCAAGAAATAACCAATCACAAGTAGGTTTTGTTTAGCAGCAGAGCTCTAAAGGCGGGCTGTCATTGGTCAGTGGTTGGTGTGTGTTTGTTGCTCACTATGCGAACACTATCAAGTCTGTTGTGGATATCTCGTCACTGTCAAGTGATCCACCTATGTCAGTTTGGTCAGAAATAAAAGACAGGGCATTGACTCATTGGCTTCTGCTATCAGTATCTATTTGTATCTATCAGTATCTATTTGTAAGCACATAGTAATCATACCAGTACCAGGCGGCAGTGGTACAGTAGGTAGAGAAGTCGTTTAGTAATCAGCAGGTTGCTAGTTCGATTCCCTGTCGAAGCGTCCTTGAGCAAGACACTGAACCCCTAATTGCTCCTGATGTGCATTGTGCCATCAGTGTAAATGTAAAATGTGTATACAGCCTTGTAAGTCGCTTTGGATAAAAGCGTCTGCTAAATGACTAAATGTAAATGTAAATGTAAATACCAGTATCTCAGTGTTTAGTACCATCAGAGAAGGATCCGTAATCATGGAGTTGGATTCAGTTGCAACTGTACTTTTATATAAAGTTGTGTTTCTCCTGTGTCATAACGGCATACTGATTTGACTTATGGTGGCTTTGTTGTTGATATGTTCTTGTCCCAATGGCCCATGTGACTCATGGCTAAGCATTTATAGTTTGTGTTTAGTGAATGGTGTACCAAGACTGTGGGAATGCTTGCGCAATTTCTTAGAAGGAGGCCCTACACATGATATGACAGCAACATCTACTGAGGGACACAATAACACATGTTCATGAAGCCGCATGAGTGTGAACATCGTAGACCTGCTTATTACAGCTTGAAAACACAAACACCACGCAATACTTTTTCTAGTATCACAAATATTTTTTTTCCTGAGGTGAAAAGGCTTGATTTCATATGAAAGGAACATGACGTAACCCCCGAAGGAAGAGAGACAGAGACGGAGACGGAGCGAGAGAGAGAGAGAGAGAGAGGGAGATAGAGAGAGATGGAGATTGGCAGGCAGTCAGAGAGAGAGAGAGAAAGAGAAGGAGGTTGACAGGGTGTCAGAGAGAGAGAGAGAGAGAAAGGGGAGAGGGGTGCCCTCACCCACCCCCTTCACTCCACCCCTCCCCACCCCCCACCCCCCTGGTCTGATGCCTGCTGGTGGAATGCTGTGTGACTGGTATTTTTAGACCTGGCCAGTTGAAATAGTAACACTCAGGCCTCATTCAACATAAACACAACTTGCTCTCCCTCCATGTGGCTATGAACTGGTGAGCAGGATAGCACTGAAAGCTTAATTTGAGCCATAGGCTACAGTGACCACATCAGCAGCCCAGCAGCAGAGAGACCATCCACTGAACCCCGCACACAAAGTCTCCAGGGGTCCATGTTAGAAAGCAGAACCTGTGAGACTTCTGAGGAGGACCGTGGAACAAGGATAAGGTAAGGAGGGTCCCATCACACACTCATGCAAATGTATGTTTGTTGTGTGTGAGCTGGAGAGGAGATAGAGAGTTTAGTTGACAGTTAATGAGAAAGCAAGAAAGCGAAGTATTGTGATGAATTATTTAGAATTGGCGAGGATTGTTCCTTAGCAGCAGTAGGACTGTTGTTATAGAAATGGCATTTCCATGGAAGTCTTTACAGGTATGGTGATGGTTTTGTAACAGCTGATCACATTATTCAAAAATGAACAATTTGTCATGTCAGATAGGCCAGTTTTACCAATATAACTTGTTTGTTAGTGTTAGTGCTGCGAGTCGAAATATGCAATGTCATAGGCGTATACCACTGTTACTGGAGACTATGTTTTGTCCATGAGCACCTTGTCATGGAATGCCCTGCTTTTTGGCAGGGACCTGTAGTGATAACTGTGGCTTATGATTTATAGAGGTCATACGTGCTTGGAGACTCGATGGCAATGGAATATGTGGCACCTCACAGGCTTTGAACTGGTCTGGCAGAGGTTGGCTTGATCCACCGAGGCTTCTGTCTTAGAGAGAGTCTGGGAGTCTGGGCAATGTGGAGGGCACACAGTGGAGGGTGTGACTGTGCGATTGCCTTTGTCAGAGAGGCAGACGGAGGAGCTGCGTTTTTGCCACCATTGTTTGCATTGTTTGACTGTTTATCTAGGGTTATTTTTATGCCGTCTGTCGCAGGGCCTCGTTAGAGCCTCTAACGCTTCGCTCTCCGTGTTGTTCTAAAGATTAGCGGAAGAGCCAGTGCAGCAGCTGACTTACTCGCTCGCTTCCTGGCCCTCCAGACAGAAGCGTCGCAGGAGACACACTTAGTACCCCCTGTCATGCGCTTCTTTCGAGTTCCTCGTTTTTTAATCTGTGCCATTTAACTAATGACACGCTGCATCGCGGCACTTCACTCTTACTTTATATTACTTTTTAAACTTAGGACTGGGCTTTGTTGTCAGTTGTTACTTTATGCTATCGCTAACCCTTCAGGTTTGTTCTGTGACCTACTTAAATGCATTCCTTGGCACTCAACCAATCGAGATCTATAGTTACAAATTTTCATTTCGCACCACGATAGATGATTCCCAGGCTCTTAAACAACATTATCTAGTCCAAGCTGGAGCTAGCAGGAAGGGATCTGGCTGACCCACGTACATGCCCAGAAGGATCATGTGGGGATCACACTCCTGTGAGGTCAGGCCTGTGAAATGTCACCCCCCGCATGTCTGGACTGGTGGGCTGGAACTATGGAAGAGAAACAAACACCGTCTCCTGGTAGAATCTCTGACGCAACCTCCCTATCGCTGTCATGCGGTCGATGGTGAAACCCCCCAGCATGGGTTGCTTCAGAGTCACACCAAAGGGGGTGGGCTCTTCAGCAGAACGCAGGTACCAGAACATGATTAATGACCTTTAGGGAGTCTTGATGGGAGGCCAGACCAGCAGGCTATTAACATGTGTGTTCCAAGTAACGGCGGCACATTCATGCTAGTTCTATATGTTGCTGATCTCAAATTAACCCTTGCGCATGGGTGGGTAGCTCATGCTGGCTCAGATGCCGCTGAAACTGCATCCAGTTTATTGTATAAAGCTCTGAATTGTGATGTCCCTTGACTGTTGGACAGGTTGAAGGGGGTGAAGAGTTGTGAGTGAGGAGTTGTGTTTCTTAAGCTCAGCCGTCATCACTAGAGGTGTTTAGTAGAGTTGAACCACAACTGCCTAATCATCCATTTTAAAAGCCCAACAACTTAACAGTAGAATACAACTAAACATAAATGCAAAGCTGTTTCTGAAGCTTGACTGGTTGTAACAATGCAAGGGATAATCTGCACACTTTCTCTGAGTTGCTTTGGATTAAAGTGTTCAGTCGATTCCCAAACTGGAAGTGTATGCCACATGGGGCCATGTTGTGGCAAACGCCTTTTCCCCTCTTGACATGAACATGGCGTTAAGCGCCTTTTCCCCTCCTGATATGAACATGGCGTTAAGCGCCTTTTCCCCTCTTGACATGAACATGGCGTTAAGTTGGAGGAATCTATCTGTACATCGCTGTAACCGGATCATCACCAAGAATGTGAACAATTTCACACCAGCAGTGTTCCGGAACAGCTGTGGGAGAGACAGTGTTGGGCTTGTTGGTTTAAATATAGCCATTGTTATTGAATTTGACTAACTTTGCCTTCCGCCCCTCTCCCCACACCATTGCACAGAATGGTAAATCAGTTACTCTTCCTTTAAAGAATATTGGACCAGTAAAGTAAAGTAGTAAGACTGTTCATAGTAAGACGAGTAAAGACACGCACATTTGTTCAGGGTCAGTGTGTGTCTATTTTACTATAGCTGGCTGTAGTCCACTGAAAGGGTGCTTTTAGTCATGCCCAAATGCTAATGGCAACCCAAATCAGGAAGGTAGTCTGCTGGGACGTATCAATGGTCATCTCCAATGACCTCCTGTGGCGTGACCTGCAGACACAAGTGCATGTGATGCATGCTGGCTCACTTCAGTGGAATGTAATAGGGACCTTTCCAGATTAGGCTGCTAACTTTCACTTTAATGACCATCATCAGAGGAACTGAGGAGTAGTGATGGATAGACACGTGGAAGGCAGGCTTTTGATGGCACTCAGACAAATACTTTCATGGAAAGGGCACATAGGCCTGGCAACAACTTCTCAGGAGGTGATCGAGGAAAAAAATAAAGTCTTAAAGAAACAGATCCAGAGAAATGGCACTTTTCAACTGAGAAAAGAAATACAGTTTATCTGAGTGTTTTTATCTGCTTGGATAGCTGGTATTACTATAAAGTTTTCAGCGCCCCATTTCAGTAGAACATATTCATGATTTTATGGTCTCCTTGAATCGTAGTTGGGAGATGATTGACTCAAGGCATGGCGGGGAATCCAACCTGCATCACAAATCCACAGATTCCTGGACAAGCTTTTAAACTGTTCTTGGAGAGACATCTTCTTTCAAGCAACAGAACCCTGGGAAGGTATTTAAAACTCTAAACTATATTCAAACACCTCTGTAGTTGTTTCGAGTTTTGTCTTCACATTCTCTGATGTGTTTCATGTTGACGCCGAGGACATGCATTTCTGTCCCCTTCCAGTTCTGTCTACTCGTATGCAGTCTGTGCTCCTTCCTGGCAGTCCTGGACGCTACATTCCTGGAATTGTCCTTTCATATATATTAGGTAATAAGATGCTTAAATAAGACTTTTAGAAGATACAATATAATATAATATAAGTGTATAGCATGGATCATGTATCATCTGTAATCTGGCTAAATAAGATCCACTTGCCAAGTAAACATCTGTAATGTAAGTCCCATTAAATACTCTAAAGTGTATTTTGGTGGAATCTGATACTTACATTTTCATCAAGTAAGTAAATGACGTTGCAGGTTTTAAGGGTTAATGGCTATATGTATCTAAACGAGCTTCTTCATTTCAGAAATGGCCCAGCCAGGGGGCTTGCCGTGGCATTCTGAGGAATGGTAACCAATTGACGACTTTTGGTCACGCTGTCTCTGGTTTCCCGATGTTCCCCTACAGTCAGCGCTTTGGGTGGCAGTCTGGCGGAGGTGTGATATGTGTTAATAGGCTTCTCCCTTCTGTTCTTTGATCCCAGTTCTGGGGCATCTTCCTGTGGCCCCGGGTGTCGTCCACATGACTTTGGACTGTGGGTCGAACCAGTTTCTGCAAGAAACTGGACTTTGGGCCTGGGACAGTTCCTTCAGAAGATCAAAGAGAACCATGGTAATACACTTCCCATCTAAAACACGCACACAAACCCACACCAAACACTCCCAGATGCAAACTCAAAAGATATGAACACAAATGTAAATGACTGTAATAGCCTTAAAGTGGAAATTGTTTCTGCTTGTGTTGAATTAGAGAAGCGACTCCTCCAGTCACAGGTTGAAAGAGAGTGCATCGAGGCGGATCTGTCTTCTCTCTTCCCCAAGGTCAGTTTGACACGGTCTCCATCACATGATTCCGCATTTGACAGTCAACTCACATGTCACATGTGTCTTCAAGTATCAGACTACTATTACTTTAACATTGACCTTCGCTGGTCCTCAGTGCTACATAGTACAAATATCAGGGATAACTAGGCTACAGTGAACTCGGTGTGGATTGTGTGAGACCCATGTGGTTATGAAAATCTATATCTAATCTGAAGGTGAAGGACCCAACAGGTCATTTAGGAAGGCAGTACAGAGGCACTTAAAACAAAGGAACCTATCAAAACAGACCGATTTTGTGTGGATCTTGACTAAACTTCCTAATGCTGTTCTATGCTAAGATAAGCAAACAACTTGATTAACTCTAAAGTTAAAATATTTGAACCCAACACATATCAGCTTCCGCATGGCAATACTGTCCTTCAGATTTTCTCTGTTGCCTCTTCACTGACCCATCTTTCTGGTATTGTCCCTTAAAGATGGACTCCACCGTGTACAAGGAGCTTTCCCTATCAGACACAGAGCCCTCCGAAGTGACCTGGACAGAAAACACCTTCAACCTGTCCGAAGGGCACACACCACAAACAGAGAACTCAGAAGGTGAGCTGGACCATGTTTTTTCAACTTCTTATGCTCTTAGCTTCTTAGCTCTTCTGGATCGACAGATGACTGAATAGTTTCATGAATAATGTTAGTGTTGGGTACAATGAATGTGCAAAAAGCAAATCATTGGTCATCAGAGGTCTGTTAAAACACCTGAGAACAGCCATGACGTTGTCGTATCTCTGTCATCTCGCCTCAGACCTGGACCGACCCAGCGACCACGAGGAGGTGTTTGCTGGAGGTCTCCAGACTTCCCATCTCTGGATAACGGTCTGGGGTCCAACGGCGACGACGACGACGACCTCAGCATCGGCCTGCCCTCCCCTGCTCTGACGAAGCCAAAACAGAAACATAGGGCAGCCCTGATGGCGGAGCAGCCCCTAGACCCAACCCTGCAGCTGATGGAGTGCATGGCCGGCGAAGTCATCACGGCCGCAGTCACCGCTGCCATCCAGGAGCGGCTGGAGGCGGCTTTCCCCGCCCCCGTGGAAGCCCCCTGCCTTCCTTCTCTTCGTCATCCTCCGCCTCCACCCCACCCGCCGCGTTGGCCCAGGCTCTGACCGAAGACTCCGACAGCGATGCGGAGGACTTTGAGCTGCTGGACCAGGCCGAGCTGGAGCAACTGGAGGGGGAGCTGGGTCTGGAGAGGGCGGGGGGCCACGGAGCCCAACCCAAAGCCAGTAGGCCCTCGGGGTTCCTCTCCAAACTCCTGGGGCGTCCCTGATCAGGCAGAGGATTGTTGGGGGAAATATTTAGCCAGAGATTGTGAACGGCTGATCGGTGGGTGTGCAGGTTGAAAAGTGATGATTTTCCTAGTTGTTATTACTTTAATAAGAGGTGAGATTTGATGCACTGTGAGGGCTCTTGATCTGGTTTGATCTAGGAGATTTCGGTCCATGTTCATTTTTTCCCCAGAATGGGTGTCTTAACACTACAAGAGCGATTTCAGTGGTTTAGCAATCTGGGGGTAGGAATTTCATGGTACTGTTATGCTGCCAAATAAACAATATATTCACTGATATGGTCATTAGACCCATTGTAGTGCT
This sequence comes from Clupea harengus, assembly GCF_900700415.2. NCBI lineage: Eukaryota > Metazoa > Chordata > Actinopteri > Clupeiformes > Clupeidae > Clupea > Clupea harengus. The sequence continues at coordinate 7,102,300 of NC_045176.1, forward strand.
ACAAACTACCCCAGAATGTATGTCAGGAAAGTCATCACTTTTTATTTTGCATTTTATTTTCTAATTTTGTATTTCCTTTTTTTCCATTAAGTTTTGACCTGTTGTAAGTTAGAAAAATGTAGCGGAAAGCTTTAGATCTCTATGTTTTCTTATATATATGCAAATGCATATATATTTATGTGTATATGCATGCATAGCTCTGTTTCAACTGTAAACATTTTTATGTGTACTTGCACCTTAATATGTGATTGATACAGCTAGGCACTTGAAATCAAAGGTATTAGAAACTGGATCTTGTGCAATTATAATGCCATTAAACCTTTCTTGAATGTAATTTGTTGATCTTTTCTTTTGTCATGTCTGTGTTTTTATGAAGAAATGTATCACTGTATGTATGTTAAATTAGGGATGGGATTAGGATGAGATGGTTGTGTTAACTACATTTTCAAAGGAAGATTTTCTGGTCTTTCAGAGAAAATCAGGGAAGCAATGTACATACAGACGGGCAACAGAGTAAAGGAAAAACCAACAGAAAGCGTCTCAGTAAGGTGTTGGGCCAACACAAGCCATCAGAACAGCTTCAATGCGTCTTGGTTCTCTGGTTCTCTTGGGTCGCTTGGTATCTTGGTTCTCTGGTTCTCTTGGTTCTCTTGGTTCTACAAGGTTCTGGCACTCCACTGGAGGGGTGGAACACCATTCTTCCATAAGATTTTCCCTCATTTGGTGTTTTGATGATGGTGATGGAGAGCGCTGTCTAGCATGCCTGTCCACAGCCTCCCATAGGTGTAACTGGGTTGAGATCTGGTGAATGCGAAGGCCTTATTACATGACTCACACCATTCTCATTCTCATCAAACCATTCAGTGACCCCTCGTGCCCTATGCGGGCATTATTATCCTGAAAGAGATCACTGTTTCATTATAGGATAAAGTAATCGCACAGAACAACACTGTATTGATTTGCAGTGACCTTTTCCTTTAAGGAGCCAAGTGGACCCAAACCATGCCAGCAAAATGCCCCCCACAGCATAACAGAGCCATCGGATCCCCCTCACTGTTGGTGTACACCACACATGCCCTTGCCCACAAACTGAGAATATGGTGAAGGATGACTCATCTGACCACACCACATCTCTGCAGACCAGTGCCTATGTTTTTTTTTCATCACTGAACTCTCAAATGTGTTTTCATCTTTTGTAACGAGGGGTTTATGCGCCGCAAACCTACTATAATATCCCTCACTATGTCATTGCTGACGGATTGTTCTTGCTGACACAGTCTGATCACGTCCGCATTGACATTCTCAGTCCCCCTGAGGAAGAGTTGCTCTTCTGTTTTTCTAAACGTACCACACTAATGCACACACTATTTACTGATGTGTAAATGCAGATGTCACTAGTCACTGTTCCTATGACAACACTAGCCAGTTGAGCAGTCTGTGTGACTGAAGCTGGTGCCATCCATGCCCCCAACAATGAACCCTCTTTCAAAGTCACTGAGATCTTTTCTTTCTTGCCATCTTGATCCAAAATCCTAATCAACTGGGCCTGCTCAGTATTTTTTATCCATACCACAGATTACGTTTCTCTACTCATTTCTACCGTTTTTTTTCTTTAATTTGTCACCTGTCTGTTTTAGTCATGTACTAGCAACACTTTGCTTGTAGGAGTAATTGCAAAGCAGATACCAAGACCAAATATAAGGATCTTTTGTTTCCAAAATGGTAGGTAAGGAAAGTTACATGGCCCAATCCATTTTGTTGCATAGATTAAATTAGAGGAAATTGATTGAAGGGGATTTGATCTACTCCTACTAAATGTTATTGTATCACATTTACTATAGTTAATAGTTCTGCATGTCAGATCTAAAACTAATGTTTTTTAGTTTAGCCATAGATAATGGCTAATTCTTTTCAGACATTAGGCACATTTAAAATGGCATGCTTACATTACCATGCTGAGTTTGACGTATGTGCAGTGTGAGGAGTATTGCAATAATCAGTTGTTATGCTTTACCTAGGGACTTATAACAGCTATGTCTCCTACTTTATGTTCACTGTAGCCATAAACATACTAATTCAATTTAACATCAATCAAAGGATATCGGTTTTTACGTTTCGCATTTCAAGTCATCGCGTGTATGTAATGGATAACATGTTTCCTCCTGCAACACAGTTGCCTATTGCAATTATATTGTTGCCCAGGGTGTCTCTGTTATCAATTAATTTACGTTATCTCGACATATTAGGCCTATCTATTAGCTAATAATGTGCTACAGTTAGATAATGTGACTGCTTTACAGTGAATTCATCAGGAAGTTTGTCAGGTAACCTTGGAGATGATTTATCAATTTAGACTGTTGTGATTATCAAGAATGTGATTAAATTCACCTAAACCTTAGCATTGGCATACCACTTGGTAATATCTAATGAAGTTTCCACTTTCCAAATTAAGTAGGAAGTAGTATTAATAATAGAAACACAACATTTCTTAAAAGGCTTGAATCTGTTCTTATATAAATATTATGTCCACTATGCTCATGGAGTTGCAATTCCGTTAGGCTTTCAAAGACAAATCATGTCCGCGTCTCCTTGACACCACTAGATGACAGCACCTAACATCAGTAAGCAGTAGGGTGGTTATAAACTGCTAAGGAGTACTGGTGTCAACAGTCGTGTCGTGTCAAAGTTTAACTGTGTTAAATACACTTACATTTCCCGCATATTTACATTTGTCATATATTTACAAAATGACCGTGAATGAAAAAGGCTTTTAGTCTAATTCATTTTGGATTGACTATCAGACTATTTTGAAAGTCATCTACCATTACCACTAGAAATTACCACTAGAAATTGGCATACCGCAGCACGAGTTCTTATTTCACAAAAGTTTCTGTCACATCAAGTTTGCGGTTGAAAAGAGCCAACAATTAATCTAACAACTAAAAACGTATATTACTTATGTATCTTAAATCTTAATAAGGTGAAAAGTTGCGGTCTTATATACGTCATTATCATCATGAATATTTTAAACGCAGCAAGAATGACTATATCAGTTCAGCGATAAATAGGAAGACTTTGTGGTATTTCAGTTGACACTTAAATGATATACAGAGCTATGGAGTTCAGCTCATGCTTACACTGTGCATGTATAGCTGTAGGACTGCCAAGCAGACTGAATCAATTAGAGCTTGTTGGTTTGGACTCCCACCGGGTCCTCTGGTCTCTGGAGGGTGCCTGCAGCAGCAGGAAGTGTCTTTACTGGCCTCAAACCATTCCCATTTTATAAAGTGGGTTCATAATGTAGTGCAAACCTTACCTGAGGCCAGAATAACAACACCACATGCCACACGGGTTTGTGCAAACTACCTCCACTGGTGAGCTCCCATTTAGTTTGCCTCTTTGAGTTTGCGCTGGAATCATACTAACATTAGTTTTCTTTCTACTTTTTGACTGTTTTGTCCTGAGCATTTTTCATGTCAAATGTGTTTGTAAAACATAAATTCTGAAACACGACAACCAATCTGATTCCTCGGTTGTTTGTTATTCAACTGACCACATATTCAGCATATACTTCATAACACTCAAGAGTGTTATTTTAGTTCTGTTCAGATCAAAGCATGCTTGTAAGTATACAAAAGTGCATTTGGAAGGAAGAGGTTTGCCGTTGAATGGCCTGGTGCATCTGCCATCGTGGACGTACAGAATTGTCTCAGTTTAAGTTAATTGGGGGGAAAGCCATACAAACACATTTGTTTTTGTCGTGTTTTGCTTTTTGTGAGGTGTTAGTGTTTTGTGGTGCTTCATTATTAGAAATAATTCTGTCTTTTCTGCACTGTCAGACAGGAATGTGGAGGGAAGGCACCCCGTGCTCTTTAAACACTAAGTCCTGCAGGGAGGATGTGGTTCAGTGCATAACCTACGTGAGCTTGTGTTAAACAAGCAGGTATGGTGCCGGAAGATGCTGAAGACCCAGCAGGGCATGTCGCCACAGAAGCACCCAGTCCACCGGCAACCCAACCCCGCAGGTATGCAGGCAGGGGGGGGGGGGGGGGGGGCGCTCACACACACACAGAGAATGCACAACCACTTTTATCACCCGATGGCCTTGAACCGAGTTCCCAAGCCTCGACTTTACTAGACAACCTTTAACCTGCAAAAGTATATGAGATGTGGCTCTGACATTTAAGTATTGATTTTTAAAAGCCATTCCAGGGTTTCATAAGGGTTCGGTGCACTGAATGGAGCTGATGTCCACAAATAATTCTGTTCATTAATACCAGTTGCAAATAAGAAAATGATAGCAAGCTTCACTTTCACGAATCAAAGAAATCAATAAGAACTTTCGTGTGAACTGTTATTATTCACAGTGTCTCTGCAAGTCCACCAAGCCAATGCTTTGGGTTGTTGTGTTGTTCCCTGGTCAGGAATTATTTTACGAAATCCTCCTGGTTTCCAGATGGTGTAACATTCTGAGAATCCCAAGAATTCCACAATATGCGGTTGGTTAAAATTATGAGCCTGTATCATGTTCGGCTTCCAATGTCGATTGTAGGTTTTTGTCCACACCTGAACACCTGTTTGAAGAACATTTTTGAACATAATTATATATGGCATCCCAAGATTCCCAACATGTCTGATCCAGTTGTCCCTAAATGTATATCAAGTGACAAATGATGAATGGTCCAAAAAAGAACTGTCCTGAAGGATTTATAACCACATCAATAAAGTTCTACTGCACAATGTGTTTGCACAGTGGTTTCCCTTTGATTTCTTACTTCACCTCTTCACCTACTCCTAAAAAGTAGACTCCCACAAACAGACTCCCACAGTTTGATATGGAACTTGTCTCCACCAATCAGATAGCAAATGACAAGTCATAGTTCTCTGCTGTGACAGATAAGATATAAAACGTGGGTGAGGTCATGATTTAAAATCGTTAACCTTTCCCTGATCTTCAAGACTGCACTGTTAGCCTTTGGCCCTCTGCCTTTTGGTTTTGGTTATAGGTGTGTTCAGCATTTTCCATTTTATTGAGAGCCCTGATTTTAAGAGAGAGAGAGAGTGAACAAGAAAATGTCTTTAAAAAAGCATTTGGAAAAGGTGCTGGTGGGGGCTGCTTCTGGGAGACAGTTTATTACCTAGGCCTGTTTTTTTAATGGGCCTCATTTTTCAAGAACACTGATCGTGTTTGTCAGACTCAGGCAAACCACTGGCTTAAATATTTAGATGATGGAAATTACAGTATTTCTAAGGTTCCTGCACAGGATTTCAAGTTTAATTTTTTGTAGCACTAACCATAAGTACATGTAAGAACATGTATTGATATACTGTATTTGGTACATATTTGAAGAACACATGGAGGCCTAGGCAACCATCACACCCAAAATACATAATAAACGCATCTTTGTTTTGTGGCCAACTCACTGTTGCACAGATGCCCTATCACTCCCTGTATATTTATTTGATTAATAATGTCTTGCCACACACTACAGACTCTTTCTGTCTTTCTTGATGGCCCATTCTCCAGTACAGGCAAATAAACCACAAATATGTAGTCCTGTAATCTGGAAGAACATTTCAAATGTCCTATAGTGCTTATGATGTTATGATATTTTGAGAGATATGTCAACAGCCTACCCACCTTCCTGCAGACTTTTCCAACATAATGTTTATGTAACAGACACAACCTCAGTTGTTTTTATCATTTATATTATTATTGTCATTATTTTTTTCATCATGGTCAATAGTGTTAAGTCATTTTTACTTTTTACATTTACATTTACATTTAGTCAATTAGCAGACGCTTTTGTCCAAAGCGAAGTACAAGGGACGTAGCATTTTTAATGACGATCCATAAAAGCTCTGGACGAGAATAAGCAGAAACACATTCTCACTCATTAGCGAAGGAGCTCATACACTCCAGGCAGTGAGCATGTTATTGTCAGTTTACAAATCCCCAAAACCTAAATCTCTGACACAATGACACTCAGGTCTGCTGACCAGCTCCGCCTGGTTGTCCCTTTATCAAGGTTGAAGCAAAGACGAGATCATGCCTTTGCAGTGATCGCTCCTAAACTCTGGAATGAGTTGCACCTGCATGTAAGGCTAGCTTTTACTCCCTGGCTTTGAACTCAGTATGAGCGTGGCTTTTTCCTTTTTCTCCTGTGTTTTATTTAATTGTTTTGTTTTTAGTGTGTTGTTTATTGGTTCTTGCTATTTTGATTGTACAGCACTTTGGTCAATTGCTGTTGTTGTTGTTCTTAAATGTGCTTTATAAACCTGATCTGATCTCATAGCCAGCCCAATCCTCATTGTTTCAGAATTAATGTTTGACTCCCGGTTTATCACTCTGTACCACCAAACAAGTCTATGTCTGGATTGCAAGGTGCGCAACGCCTTCACTGGCTGTGCCTTCAATGTATTTTGTTGATTAAGGAAATCGCATGTCTGCAACCACACCTGGATACCTGGTATGGCAAATAGTCAAGAGCTGTCATAACCTATGTCTGCACTTATTCTGTAACTTTTTTTTATCTATACCAACCTACCTAATTATCCCATCACTATGATTACTAAACCCAACAAGTTAGCATCACCTTTGCGTTCTGACACAGGCTACTTTGATTACATACTGCAGCAAAGCAAAACACAACCTTCAGTCAGGGTAGAATAACTAGGGGGGGGGGGGTCTAATCTTTACGCGCTAGGTAAGGTTGGACAAATATGCTAACTACACACCAGCCAATTACACATAGCATGTGGACTCCAAATGAGAAATACACACAGACATTAACACAAGCAGGGAAACAAAAAAACATTCTAAAATGGAACATTAAACACAGAATGAACGTTAACATTCTCACAGGTACACACACTCACACACACAGCATTATGTTGCAAACTATACACACACACAACATTTGCAGGTGCACAACTTCTCTTGCATGCTGCCATATGCATACAATACAAACACAGGGTGTGGACCAAGACGTTTTGTGGTGATTGCTATGTGTGCAGTGCACGTATATCTCTTAAATTATTCAATGTAATTGCGTTCACGTAATTACATCATTATATTTTTAATTTTTTAGTTTGTGACCGACCCATCACTACTGCAGAAAATAGCCACAACTATTGTCCATAGCGACATTCTATCATCGAGGTCAACACGGTCCCTTACCTCAAATTTAATGCCACATTTCTCCTACCACAAAATTTTAGGTCAGGACAAAAGATGGCATGCAAGAGTAACGGCCCCCTAATCAATCCTTCAAGGGCTGCCTCCATTATGATTTTAACACTCCCCAACCCCTGCGGCCATGTTCCAAGTACAGCCTTGCCTCTCACAGTTCCCTAATTAAAGGACCCCCATTGGTCAGTCCGCAGTGGGACTGGAGCCAATCCCTGCACAGAAAGCAGGGAGCCCTGGACACATGACACTCATTTTTGTTTTTAATTATCTAGGCCCGACTTTAAAATGTTGGCACACAGAGCTGTGTTGCATAAGGGAGCAGTGGTTGGGTGCAAATAGCACATGTGACGTTACCTGTCAGGACATCCATCCACAGGGGAACCAGCAACTGTCAACTGTTCAAAGTCAGACCATCACTGCCAGGAAAGGTGAGTCTTTAAAATAATACCTGTCAGTTTCACAGATACAGAAATTCATACAGTATGTATATTTTATTAATGTGTGTCTGCATGATAGATGGTAGATTCTTGCCTAACTCAAGTATGAAATTTGTCAAATATTAGAACACAATACAACTAATGTTTAATAATACTGTAGCCTATTTGTTTGCAAGGACTAAACTAAAATGGAATAAACTGAAATGAGGGATTTTTATTTTTAACTTCAGCTTTAACTACACTTATTTAAACTTCACTGAACATTTAAAATATCTCTTCAGCTTTAACTACACTTATTTAAACTTCACTGAACATTTAAAATATCTCTCCTGAGTACAATCTAGTCACACTAATATAGTACATGTATTCCACATGGTACTTAGCACCTCGTAGGCCTATACATTAGCTGGACTTCTTTTCCAACCAAGTGTAATGCATCACATCCTACTAATTAAATCATGTGTGACAAGAGACAAGAGTGACAAGACTGATTTAAGAGAGTGTGCAATATGTAACTGTCAGTCTGCTAAGAGATACGAGATCATCATGAATGAGTTAAAGTCAAAGCAAAGTCACTCTCACAACCCGCCTGCCTAAGTAGATCTGTATGTCAGACCCATGAACTGGGAACATTTAAAACCTCCACACGCAGTAATCTCATAGTGATGCTTGATGGATGTCATGCTCATATCTTCAGAGACTTGGGGGTTTGTTTGAGTAAACAGATTGGCTGATCTGTTTAGTTAGAGCTGAAAGGAAAATGCTTTAGCACTGGGCTGCAAACGCGTCCTTGTGGTAGCCCACCAGCACTAGGCTGCAAACGCGTCCTTGTGGTAGCCCACCAGCACTAGGCTGCAAACGCGTCCTTGTGGTAGCCCACCAGCACTAGGCTGCAAACGCGTCCTTGTGGTAGCCCACCAGCACTAGGCTGCAAACGCGTCCTTGTGGTAGCCCACCAGCACTAGGCTGCAAACGCGTCCTTGTGGTAGCCCACCAGCACTAGGCTGCAAACGCGTCCTTGTGGTAGCCCACCAGCACTAGGCTGCAAACGCGTCCTTGTGGTAGCCCACCAGCAGCAAGTGATCTCAAACAGCCATGCAGTTTTGCACACAAGTTTCACGACAGGAACAAACACTTGTGTCCTCAGGGGCTGTGGACGGAGGAAAATGGCAGCAGCCAGAAGACTGAGGTTTTCGGCCATGTTCACTGGACTGCTACTGGCGATCATTTTACTGTCAGGTGAGACTTCAACCGTCGGTGTCAGATATTGTGAACAGTTTGATATTTCACCTTAGAATCCGCACATTTTCCTTGATGAGGACAGTTCTTTGATATTATAAGATCTAACATATGTGATAATGTTAAATGGAAGTCCATGTACTCAGGTCATTTCTAAAAGCTGAACATGCTCTCAGAGGTAATAAATGTTTCATCTCATCCCAATAGCCATGAACAACCCTCAGTCAAGTAAGGCATATCAACACAAATATTACCACCCTATTAAATATTGCCAAGTTCACAATGTTTTAAATACAGAGAGGCTGAACTTGCCCTCTACTAAGCCTGGCTCTGTGGGGCTTCTCAAAATCAGCTGACTGTGCTCTTTCCCCTCAAGCCATTAACTTCTAAAGCAATCGACTTGTGGCACAGACGCAAGCCACACATTATGTTATATGTACAGAACATTCCCCCCCCCCCCCCCCTTTTTTATTTTACAACAGGGCGGTAATGAGCACAGCCTTTGGGCTCGTTACCCAGCGGCCTTTGTAGTTTAACGGGTGCCACTTCCACAGGGCCCCCAAAAGCCCAGGCCCCTAACTGTTCTGGGGGAGACGGGAAACGACTGCTGGAGCTCCAAGGGGCTTATTAGTGGGATCAGCCGTTCTCCGCTGTACTCTGTGATGTCACATCTGGTCCTTGACAACACACATTCTTACTTATCTTTTTCATGCCCCATATGTGCACAGACTATCTGCAGGCGGGACCGGTGGCACTTAGAGAGAAGGAAGAGGGTAAGAATAACATGTTTCATTTGTTAATGACCTGCATCTTGTGCACTAATAGGATGTTTCCATGACAATTTTGTTTTCAGGCCTTCAGGATCTGTATAACGCTTTGTGACCATGTCTGTGGTTGATGGTGCTATGTAAATCAATGAAATTGAAATTAATTGAATTATAAAATTATAAAATAATAATAAAAACAAAACATTTTTAAGTCCAGCAGTACAATAGTGCATAAGTTAAGAACTCTAATCAAATAAAATTGTATTTATTTTCAATTAAAAAATTCCTACTGATTTGTCCATATGTCTAGCATGAGTCCTGATTGTTCAGTCCTTCTGTGTGACAGATGTTGCGGGTATACCAGAGATGTTGGCTCGCACCAAGAGGAGCGTGGGCTTCTACAAAGCCATGCCAGATTTCTGGGGATGGTACAAGTACTTCACAGAGACTAACAACCAGGAAGCGGTAAGTCCACTACTAGATCAACCGCATTAACAAATGACTGAGGGATCTACCATATTTAGTGCTGCAACCACTCTCATGTTTTACATGACCCCACTAAATCATTCCTACTCTGCCAGCTGTTCATGCAAAGCCTCTCTGTATGTGACTCCAGGTTGAGGATCTGGATCGGCTGTACATGACTTTCCTTCAGAACAAACATAGAAATGAGGAGGGTTCCTCCTTCAACCACTACCTGACCCACCTAAGCGAGGTCTACAAGGCCTGTGCCAACTCTGATGACCCAGACTGCATTGCTGAATCCACCAGCAAACCCAAGGCTAAATTAGTCATGCCCGTCCCCTTCAAAGAGGCCAAGGTCTTGGTGTGCAACCCATACATTGACCCCTACTGCATCTTCCCAGCACCACCCAAGGCTCCTGAGGCCGAGCCAGAGGCAGCTCCTGCCAAGGTTCCCGCTCCGTACCTGTCGCCATACATGTCCCCAATGTTGCCCTACCCCTACAAGGCCCCAATGCACCCTGTGCCCATGAAGACCCCAGGGGGCATCTTCTACTACGCCCCTCCTGTGGAGCCCTTCCTGTCGAAAGAGCAGAAGGGAGAGCTGCTAAGGATCTGCAACCCCTCTGACGTGGAGTGCCTGCAATACCACCTGCGTGCCGCCTACGGCTACAACCCCATCGGCCCGGTCCCGTCGTACTCTGAGCTTGGCTGCGACCCGGCCAAAGACCCCTACTGCTGGCCACGCCTGGTGCAGAAGGCTCCCTCTGGGCTCTACCACCTCTACCCGGTGTGCGACCCTGCCACCGACCCCTTCTGCGCTATACCAGCGGCCCCGCCTGCTGCCCTGACTGACTCGGAAAAGCCGTCCAGCGAGCAGGCCTGCCACCCACTCTTTGACCAGGGCTGCAACCCCCTGACTGCCAGTAAGCTGGCCAGTCCCAACAAGCCAGTCATGGAGTACATGCCTCAGGACGAGCCCAGCCCCGCTCACAAGCCCGTGGTCTGCAATCGCCGCCTCGACCCCTTCTGCATCCTGGCTGCGGCTGCCGCGCTGAAGAGGCCGCCGCCACCACCCCTCCCCCAGTTCCAGACCCGCCACCGCTTGGGCACCCGTGGAAGGACCAAGGAAGGCCACGACTGCTTCATGTTTTACGACAAGGACTGCACCCCACTGACCTCTGCAGACAAAGACGCCAAGCCCAAAGATGACTGTCACCCCTACGACCCCAGCTGTGGACGGTCCGGTGCACAGCCGTCCACCGGTGGCAAAGCCGCCAGCGGTAAAGCCAAGGATGGCATCATCATGCCTGACCCTGACTGCGATCCTGAGATGGACTACAACTGCCGCCTGCGTCGTGCCGAGGAGCCCAATGATGACCCTGCTCAGAAGGAGGAGGCCCCCGCTGACGCCCCCGCCGCGCCAGAACACGCCATGCCGCGGTTCGAAGACTTCCTGAGGGGATACATGGGACACCACAGAAACTAACGTCCACAAGCAAAACCAAGCAACCAGATCCCCCAGCTGGAGAAAAGAGAGCCAGTGACAGCAGTTGCAATACATGGCTCACACACACACAAATAAAATATAAACATAGATTAACATAGTCAGAATTCAAAAGGAATTTGTATTGCATTGCATTGCAATACAACACAACTTTAGTATTTGCTGTGAATGAGAAACTCTGATACTGTAGATTTTGTAGGACTGCAATTTGATTGAAGATCCTGAGGAGCAATGTTTGACAATGTGGATAAAATATTATTTCAGTGGTAAAAGGATCTGTATTAACGCATTTTCATTAGACTAGTGTACTTGAGCATAGTTCTGATTACCAGCCATATTTGCTTTGTCAAAACTCTTCCTGTGTTGTAAATTGTTGTATTTGTAGGATGTTTTTGTAGGTTTTTGTTTTGACACTTAAGTCCCTTAATAGAATGAGAGATATTTAATTGTCCATTACTTTGTCAAGGGAAGCATTGTTTTTACATTATATGGATCTGCTATGTATTGTGCAGCTATAGTGTTGTTTGTATTGTATCCTCTCCAATAAACACTGAGAAGATGTTATATTTGAGTTTTCCATCCTTCTAATTTAAGCTTAGTCATCAACTAGCTATTGGTCATACCATGTCAAGTATAACCAGGCAAACCAATCATTTCATGATAGGACCATTCTCAAAATCCCATTTCTGATCAGGTGAAGGGCCACAGTCTGACGAGATTGTCAGTGTCATTCAGTCGGTTAATAAAATAATTTGGCCTGTATAAGATAGACTCTAATTTGATTTCCTGCATAACTAAAATAATGATCCAATGGCGGCTCTTTCTTAGAACTAGACTCATGTCAGTCTTTGCTTGATTTGTTTGTAGTAGATCTTATACAAACAAATGTGAGCTGCACTGCAACTATACATCTAAACTCTCCAACTACACACAGGCGTCAGGCGCCTAACAGTAACATTGAAAATGAACAAACTGCACATTGTGGTCATATATAACTTTTTAACGAGACCATGTGAAGGTCTACCTCCTAATGCGAACACATAACCCTGGGTTTCATAAGTACCAATTACCTGCAGCCGTTGACAAGATGGCTCCAGCGGGCTCTTAACCCGTGCACGCTTGCAGACATTTTTAAAAGCAAGAAGCGCGTCAAGGTGTGTGGAGTTAATGATTACCTGAACAGTGCATGCATGCGAGTTGCAGCTTAAGGGCAGTATGTAATAATTGCAGGTGTTGCTTTGCAGACCTCTTATTCCACGTGTTTCCCACGAGAGAACAGAGCTGTGCTGACATGCGAAAATAGCCTAATATCCAGACATGGGCCATAGGTTGCTGCATGTTCTGTCGAAGGCTTTAGGCTTGACGTATACACCTTTCACATATTTGAGGACTACACTGAATAAAATGCTGAGAATGTTAAGGGTCAAATATTTCTTGCCTTTTAAAACGGATATTAAAATTACTCCTAGCCTCAGAATGTATTTATTTATTTATTTTGGCAGATTGATCCATGGATCATTATGAGCATGAGGTGCTGCGCAGTCACACCAGACTCTCGATTCAGCAGAATCTGAGCTACTGTAAACAATGTAGCCTTGGCCAATAAATGGTTCCATTATAAACCTCCCTGCAGCCACACATTCCAATAAGGATCGGCTTCATAGGAATAACCTGAGCTGATTGTGTCGGTCTGAACACGTAAACGGTGGTAAGTGCTATACACAATAGCAGACTGCCTTTGATTACATAAAACCTGCTTGAAACAAACCAACCGATTTCACTACAATTATCCAAGATATGTAAACTATGTTAATGACGCCATATATTAGATTTTTGTCTACACCACACCATCAAAAATGACTATTAGGCTCTCCTCTTTCAGACCATATCAGCACAAATGATAAAAGAGCACAAGGCCACATTGGTATTTGGTTTAAGAATAAAGTCAAGGCTAGATACGTATAGTGACACATACATGAAAATCACATAGCATTATTAATTACTTAAGTTCATTGAGATAAAGGCACTTCATATAAAATGCAACACAAAGACATTTTAAAAGCCAAATTGTTTAAAAATAACTGATGAAAGAGCTACACAGATGAAACAGTGTTTAATACTAAACACAATTCTTTAATGTGACCATTGATACAACATCACGAGTTACGCAACTGAATCAATCAGATATAAATATCAGATGTTTTACTTACAACCATAATCATAATTCATAATGAAGTAAGTTTAATAACACACTTCATACGTGCATAGACATTTTTAATAAATTAAGTATACACAGAATGTGTAGTTCAAGCTACTTTTATAATGCAGTAGGGATGTCACTTCATACACTTGAGCACTTGGAAATGTACAGTTTTTCTCAGGAAAACATTCCAACATTATTACTTTTTCTGGTTTCTATGTCTACATCTGATAACGACACACACGACTTTAAACTGTCACGGCAAGTCACATATATACCTGTGCGCGAATGCCAAATGCCAAGTAAGCGTGTCATACTGTATATGACAATGCTCATAGTGTGCTCATGATGTCACACTATTGAAATGATGATAATCTTCACGTTTCATAATCTGCTCGGAATACGTAAACCAATTCGTATACACTCTGTTATTTAATACTTTTCTACAAGAAGTGGGTATGTGTGGGCATGTGTAGGCTGATTCAAAGAAATAAAGCAACAGAGTATAATACAATACAGGGATGGAGGCCGAGTTATTTCATGAGCTTGTGAAAGTTGAATTGTTCGCATGGCAGATAGCTGAATGGAGCAATCTCAGATGTTGCCCACACACCAAGATACAGCTGCAGGAGGAACCGCTGACGTTGAAACGTTTCATTTCCATCATCACCCTGCTTAGCGGGGCGACAGTGGTACGGGGGTAGAGAAGTCGTTGAGTAATCAGAAGGTTGCTAGTTCGATTCCCTGTCGAAGCGTCCTTGAGCAAGACACTGAACCCCTAATTGCTCCTGATGTGCCGTGTGCCATCAGTGTAAATGTAAAATGTGTATACATCCTTGTAAGTCGCTTTGGATAAAAGCGTCTGCTAAATGACTGAATGAATGAATGTAAACGTTTGTGAATAGCAAACCTTATCGGTGTGGCACCAAATGAGAAGAATGGTGTGCTTTTCAATGTCTATTTCTCTGCCGCTGATGTAGGCCATCCCTCGACTGTCCCCGACAGACGCACAGCGAGTGACTGTGGGGAGACTTGGCATTCAGCTTGGGTCAGCATTAAGAACATTTTGTGCTGACTTCACCCTCCTCCCCATGGCCCGAGCACCCCACGAGACTACTGGAATATCATTAGCTTGATCAAAAAGGGCTACACATGGTAATGAGGGTAAACATATCGTCTGAATAAGCAAACTCAAATTAGCAATGTATATATTCATTCATTTGGCATTGCTGTTTCGCAGTGGTCTGTTGCAAAGCCATAGCAAGTATCTGTTATATTTTATCGGAAATGTTAGAGGAAGTTTTTTGGTGATCACACAATCTGCCTGCAGCAAAAGTAAATGTTTATTATCTTTCCATAGATTTGCTTTTCTGACCCAGTCCTCCTACTGGTAAAGGTATAGTGACTCATAAAGGAAGTGCGCCCCTAGCAACTCATACAATGCTTGCTCAGTTTAGAAATCCATACTCTATTGGCTGTGACTTGTCAAACATCCTTCGGTCCCAGTGAGGAATGCAGGAGCATGTACTCTCCAACTTTGAGCCATCACTGTTTGAGTTATTGAGCAAACTGCAGTCGATAGACTGTAGCCTTATAGTGCAAAGCATGCTGCGCTGATGTAGTGTCCTGGGAAGGGCAGACACTGGAAGCTCATTAGGGTCTGTCACAGATGCCTCTCTCTCTCTCTCTCTCTGTCTCTCTCTCTCCCTCTCTCTCTCTCTTTCTCTCCCTCTCTGTCTCTCCCTCTCTGTCTCTCTCTCTCTCTGTCTCTGTCTCTCTCTCTCTCTCTCGTTGTCTTTGTTCTTCACGACTCACACTCACTCTTTTTCTTCCCTCGTTGTTCTCTTACTGTACAAGTGGTGTTCTGGGCCGAGGGGGTAACGCGGGCCTGCGTGACCTTTCCTTTGCTATTTTGAGGCCTGAGCTAACACTGGAAGGAGTGTTCACTAGAGGCAACACACACTGTCATCCACTGAGTCAAGGCAAGACAGTGACATTTGCTGAGGACTTAAGTGTCTGGCTCAAGGCTGCCCGGAGGTCACGCCACGGTGGCAGTGGGCAGCGGCAAAGTCGAGGGAGAAAAGCTGTGAAGGGCAGTGCATGCGTCACAGCAGACCTGTGCAAGGTCACACCCCTCCACCTCTTTAAGAAACAATTATTCTCGTTACAACACGACAACCTTCTCTGTGTGTGTGTGTGTCTCTGGCTTGAGCAGCGGAACACAGCATTCTTCTCTCATCATCCCTAAGCTGAAGTGTGTTTTTATTAGCCCCCTCCACATTGATTTTCCACACTAAGGAGCCACAGTGGGAGACTTGAGCCACGACGACGCAGGCATCCTCCTCGGGCATTATGCGGTGACCACAGGGCTGTGTTGTGATGTGTACTTAGACGGCATAAAAACAGAAACCTGTGTGTTTTCTGCTGATCCGCGTCAGCGTGTGCGCTGAACCCTCCCATCCTAAGTGGGCCCAGTGGGATTTGAATGCTGGAATAAGGCTTTGGAAAAGATGCTCTATGCGAGTCAAGAGATTCTCACTTTTTTTCACATGAACACAGGCATGAGCTCCCATCGTACACACAACACTACATCTGAAAAATACCATCTTTCAAAGATTGTCTATCGGTATTTATCTGGCTCATATCTATGATGTATCCCATATGAGTATGAAATAGTCTAGGGATTTTTTTTCATCTCTGTTGCTATATCACTGCTGTATTTAAGCAGGATAGATCCAGAAAAAACACTGAGAGCTGTTATTTTCATTCAGTGTAGTGTGTCTTCCTACCTCACACTTTACTGTGTCAGAACCTCACGTTTGTTTTGCACGTCACCTACTGTGAGATAATGTAGGTGTTGTCAAGTTTCATCATTGCCATATCTCCAGGGGGTCTGAGGAAACTGTCATCATCCAAGAGTTGAGCACTTGTCCAAGGAGCTCCAGCTGTGAGGTATAATCATGGAGAATCACTCTGTTGGAACTAAAATTATGTTTTTTAAAATGTAGGCTGCTGAAGAAAAAAAGCTCCCCTGTTGTACTGTATTTTCTACTGAACTGTTTGTATGTAAATTCAATTCAGAGTGGTAAACTGAAAGGAAAGATAGAAAGAACATGAGAAGTTTAAGTCTAAGGGTAGTAATAATATTCTGGAATGTTCCACTGAATGTGACATATTTCATCACGTCATTCAGAGAGAATCAGACGAGCGGATTTTTCCTATTCTGTTATCTTGTTTTGTAAAAGTGCCTTTTTTCAAATATTCGATTCTGATTAGATTACTTACACAGACATATTAAGCATATTCATTCCAAACATCTTTTCAAAAATACTGCTTTTCTACCCATTAGGCGTTGCGAGCACTTTGGGCCTGGTTTGAACACAAGCCAGCAGGGGATTCATTATTTCTTAACTTTTCTTATGGCCTCAAGAGTTCTCGGATGAAAGACAAATCTGTAGACGGACACAGACTTAGCTTGGCTGGCCTCATCACGAAGGGGGATATTTATTTAGTGAGCTTTTTTCGCTTTGGGAGCACATCGCCATCCGGAGTGAAGGACAAGTGTTGAGCGTGACTCAATGCTCTCTCCTCTCGGGGTTAGGGGAGAGTCAGCCAAACTAAACGCTCTCAATTATGCAGGGCAGCTGGCATGACGGGATCCCACCAATCACTGCATCAGCGGCCTGACAGCCAGATCTCTTAGATGCCTGTGTACTAGATCTAAAAGAGAACAGTTTGAATAGTGCATTGTGCAAGGTTGATGGGAGGTAATAGTGACATGGTCTAAATAGCAGATATCTTCACTTGCCACTTACTTGTGTACCACAGAACAGAGAGGCTAATGTATAGTAAATTGTTATTGTGTATAACTTTGGGTTCTGTTAATAGTGTTCATTTATTGTGGTCCAAGGGGTAGTTACACTTGATAATTAGTGGCCAAGTGATGTATGTAAGGTTTGACTTCCTTTGACTGTTTGGTCACTGTGGGATCAACCAGTGGGAGAGAAAATAATTGAGGCGAGAAAAAATAAGCCATTAAGACAAAAAGGCAATCTTCTCTCAGGACTCTGAGGACAGATTCCTGATGAAAGTGTCTGGAACCCAAAATGTTTGAGATCGCCAAGATGAAAATCCTCTCATGGGAGGAGGCATGGGACGAAAACTGTAAATTGTCTACTGTGAGTGTGAAATAGACTCGACTCAACGTGAGAGATGACTCGTCATCTTTATGTGTTTATCCTGAGAGTCGAACCGATCAACTGGAATTCATCTCCACAATTACTTGGGGGTTAAGACTTATTTTTCTTTGAAACTTAGTGTTTTGCTATTATAGATGTAATTAGGATAGTAGATAGTTGTCCACTATCCTAATTACATCTACGATAACACAACACTAAGTTTCAAAGAAAAACCTCCAAACTGGCTGGCATTGTGGTGTTGAGCATGTCTACCATGGCCACGCTGAGGTTGACCCGCAGGGCGTATGCCACAAAGAAGCCATAGCAGACCAACGCGGCCGGCCCGTAGCAAGCTGAACAGCTGGCAGGAGCCGAGACAGAGCAATATAGAGGGAGTGGGAGAGAGGGGGATATGGCGAAGGAAACATGGAACAAACATCAGTCCATAAACTGTTTGGTCATCATCCAATGGAATGCTTTGTTAGCTGGTAAAATCTTGAAATCCTCATATTGAAAAGAAATCTGCTTATGTACCCCGCTGAGCTGCACTGACTGTGCCCTAACTTTCAGCATTTTTCAAGAGGCAACGTTATGAGTGCGCTGAGAGGCCAGTAGTGTACTGTACAGCAAGGCTAAATTATGATCGAGGATGATCAAGCGGCCGGACGTGCCAGCGCACACACTCCGGCCAAAAGAGGTAGCCACGCAGGGAGCTCCAGGACCAGCTGGGTGCTGACATCGCGACAATGTATCTACCTTGCTACAGTGGAGAGGGGCTGCTCGAGACCAACCTGGTATAAAGGCAAGGTGCTCCCAGTATTGGTGGATGTGCGGCTGATGGAGCAGGCAAGCTTTCCAGCCATTGAGTTGGCGCTCCATTGAGTGGGCGCTCCATTGAGTGGGCGCTCCATTGAGTTGGCGCTCCATTGAGTTGGCGCTCCAGTGCCGGTTCAGCTGACAGGTGTTTTCTAACGACAACCGTCACAAGCTAGCCGCTCGTCACCCGGAGTGAGAGAGAGAGCCTGGGGCGCCTTCGCTGCTGACCTCCGCCTGTATGCTTGACGGGGCTACCCCACCTTCAAGGACAGTCAGCAAGAAGAGCTCGCGTTCCAAGCTTTCGTCCGGGACTGCAAGAGCAAATTCACCTCCCTGGCAGCATCCCTGGACAAGGCTGAGTGGGTGGAGCGCGTCCTACGGTCCTCCAGCCCTCCTGGCCCAAGCATTGTAT
The DNA here is from genome assembly GCF_900700415.2 of Clupea harengus. Classification (NCBI taxonomy): domain Eukaryota; kingdom Metazoa; phylum Chordata; class Actinopteri; order Clupeiformes; family Clupeidae; genus Clupea; species Clupea harengus. Next base: position 7,121,510 of record NC_045176.1, read on the forward strand.
GCGCCAAACTGACCTAGAGGAGAGCGAGTCACCACCAGTGTCTTTGCACCGTCACTGCCTGATACAGCTGACACTGAGCCCACCGCATTGAGACAGCTGCGGACACCTGACACCAGGCAGGCCCTCGATGACCTTTTCCAGCGGAGCTGTGAGGGGTTGGAGGTGAGCCAGAGAGACCAGCCGCGAGAGCTCCTGCATCGATTCACTGACATCTTCGCGGCCAGAGAGGAATACTGCACGCACACCAGCCTGGTCCAGCACGGCATTGACACTGAAGATGCACGTCCCATCCGCCTCTGCCCCTGGCTGCTCCCCTTAGATAAAGCGTGCAGCAGCTGAGCAGAAGTTTCAAGAGACTGCAGAAGCAGGCGTCATCAACCGCGCTCGCTGTCCTGGTCAAGAAGAAGGATGAGACCTGTTTTTTTTTTTATGTCGATTATCGCTGCCTCAACGATGTAATTTGCAAAAGACTCCTACCTGCTGCCACGCATTGATGTTGCCCGTGACTACATCATAGGTTCCCGCCAGTTTAGCTCTCTTGATCTCCGCAGCGGGTACTGGCAGGTGGAGCTGATGCCAGAAGCATGCCCAAAGAGTGCTTCCGTTCAGGCTCTGCAATGGACCAGCCACCTTTGAGTGCCTGATGGAGAGAGTCCTGGCCGGTGTCTCTTGCAGGGTAGCCTACTTAGATTATCTCCTCGTCCACGCTGTGGACATCAAGAGTGCCCTGTCACACCTGAGGGAAGTCTTCCACTCCATCCACTGAGCTGGTCTGCGTCTGCACCCGAAAAAATGTCCAGTGAAAGTGCCAGTGGTGAGAGAGACAGTGGTGGCAACGTTGGACAGGTGCAGAGTTCGTTGGGGCTGGCGTCTTACTACTGATGCTTTTCTGAGATGATGTTGCTGCTGTTGTTGTTGGTGTTGAGGTTGTGGGAATAAGTAGCTGTCTGTGCCACTGTTTTTAGGTATTGACACTGGATATAGGTATTAGGATTATGCAATTAATCATGAGCCTGATAGATATTGTTTAGATTTTTTCTATGTGTTGGTGTTGTTATTTTGTTTGTAAAATGATGCTGCTCAGTGCAACCGCCTCCCCCTTCCTAAGAACCAGAATGGAAATAAGCTTCCCAACTGTATTGTGTCTTACCTTTGATAACTTTGTAAGAATATACAGTGCCCTCCACAATTATTGGCACCCCTAGTGAATATGAGCAAAACAGGCTATAGAAAAATATGTCTTTGCTGTTTATCCTCTTGGTCTTTCACTCAAAATATTCACAAAAATCTTACCTTTTCATTGAAGTAAAATTATTGAACGAAAAAAAAACTGTTGACCTTAAATAAATATTTTTCCCCAAAACATGTGTGCCACAATTATTGGCACCCCTAGAAAAATCTTATAATTAAAATATAACTGAAGTATATTTCCAGTCATGTTTTACATTTTTAAGTTCACCTGTTTGATAAGGAACTCTTAAGAGGTCAACCATGACTTCCTGTTCCACTGGCGTACAAATATGAGGTGACACAGGCCAAATTCCATTAGTCATTCATCACTATGGGAAAGACCCAAGAACACAGTGACGATGTGCGACGGAAAGTTGTGGAGCTGCACAAATCAAGAAATGGACACAAGAAAATCTCTAAAGAGTTGAAAATACCCATTTCCACTATCATGGAAATAATTAAGAAGTTTAAAGCGACAGGAGATGTTAAGAATCAGCCTCGAAGAGGACGTGTGTGTACATTGACCCCACGCACCGTGAGGAGGATGGTTCGACTGGCAAAATAATCTCTAAGGATCACAGCTGGAGAATTGTAGAGGTGAGTTGAGTCTTGGGGTCAGAAAGTCTCCAAAACTACCATCAGACGCCACCTACATCACCACAAGTTGTTTTGGAGGGTTGCCAGAAAAAAGCCTCTGCTGTCAATCAACTACAAACTAAAGCGCCTACAGTTTGCCAAATGTAAGACAGACTTTCAATGGGGCGAGTTATATGGTCAGATGAGACCAAAATAAAGCTTTTTGGCAACAAACATCAAAGGTGGGTTTGGCGTAGACAGAAAGATAGCCATACAGAAAAGACCCCCATACCCAATGTGAAGTATGGTGGCGGATCTTTGATGTTGTGGGGCTGTTTTTCTTCCAAAGGCCCTGGACATCTTGTTAGGATACATGGTATCATGGACTCCATCAAATACCAGCAGATATTAAATGAAAACCTAACAGCCCCCTCCAGTAAGCTTAAAATGGGCTGTGGTTGGACCTTCCAGCAGGTCAATGATCCGAAGCACACCTCAAAATCAACATAAAAATGGTTCACCGACCGCAGAATACAGGTTTTGCCATGGCCATCACAGTCCCCCTACCTAAATCCCATAGAAAATCTGTGGGATGAGCTGAAGCCGAGTCTACAAACGTTGACCTCAGAATCTGAAGGATCTGGAGAGATACTGTATGTAGGAATGGTCTCAGATCCCGTGCCATGTGTTCACCAACCTCATCACGCATTATAGGAAAAGACTCAGAGCTGTTATCTTGGCAAAGGGAGGCTGCACAAAACATTAAATTAAGGGGTGCCAATAATTGTGGCACACATGTTTTGGGGAAAAATATTTATTTAATGTCAACAGTTTTTTTTTCTTTCAATAGTTTTACTTCAATGAAAAGGTACGATTTTTGTGAATATTTTGAGTGAAAGACCAAGAGGATAAACAGCAAAGACATATTTTTTTATAGCCTGTTTTGCTCATATTCACTAGGGGTGCCAATAATTGTGGAGGGCACTGTATATAAGCTATCTCCTGCACTTTTTCTTGTCAAAGTATTCAATAAAGTCAATCAATCAATCAGACACAGACAGGCAGTCCCTCCGAGTGATGAGGACGACCCTCCGATGTGGAGTAGCGCGTTCACCGTTGTGATTCCTGCACGGCAGGAAGAGACACCCCAACGCTCCCATGCCCCACTACAACAGAACCAGGCGGGGGCCGAGTGGATGTCTTGGACCACTTTCCCATCACCGACCAGGGGAACCACTACGTATGGATTACTTTAAGTGGTCGGATGCGTATACGGTCCCAAACTAGAGTACTGCCACCACTGCCCAGCGCCTGGTCAGCGAGATGTTCTGCCGTTTCGGTGCCCCCCAGAAGCTGCACAGCTGCTGTGTTCAGTGAGGTCTGCAAAAGGCCCCCAGAGTGATGGGCTTGTGCAACGGTTCAACCACACTCTGGCAACCCAACTCAACATCTTGACTAGCTGCTGGCAGCATGACTGGGACCTGTATCAGCCTCCTCGTCCTATGGGCGTACTGGACTGCAGTCCAGGAGTCTACCAGGTGCAACCCTGCAGCCCTCATGTTTGGACGGGATCTCCGAACCCCAGTGGACTTAGTGTTCGGCCATCCACTGGAGCCAGAAGTGAGGGGCGAGCCTGGACTGGACTGCCACTGTAACCTGCTGAGGGGGAGAGCCAGGACTGGACTGCTACTGTAACCTCCTGAGGGGCTGCGGTAGGTGCACTGGCTGGCGAGGCAGGCGCTGACAGAGGCTGGAGTTGGATAGAAGCGAGTGAATGGTGCCCACTGCTGCGGAGGGGACTTCCTGCCTGGAGACCAGGTATGGGTCTATAGTCCTGAAAGAAGGAAGGGAAAGGGGTCTGTCCTGAGAAAGGGGTCTCTCCTAAATGGACGAGCCAGTGGGCTGGGCCATGTGCAAAAGATCCTGGACGTTGTGTATAGGGTGCAGATGGTTGGATGGAATCGAGCGGTGTTTCTCCCCCTGGGCCAGTTCACCCCCTACACTGTAAATCTGAACAAGTTCAGAGTACTTAAAACTTTTGATGTAACCGATTACATAATAAAATTTGAGTACATATATTATTATTTTTAAGTAAACTTAACTTAAAAATGATACATCGGCTATACTGATTTATTTTTTTATCGTTTTCATAATTTCTAAGTTCTGTGAACTTATATTCATATATTTTTATACTTAAATCTTTTAACCTCTATGTACTAAATAATTTTCACTCAACAACACAAAATAAAATTAAGTTTTAAGCCTTAAAAATCAAGTTCAGTGCACTTAATATTGGTGAAAGAGTTCAACTTAATTATTCTGCTTATTTGCAGCTTAATTATTAAGCTTACTTTTTTTAAGTTAACTCCGCTTGATTATTCTGAGTAGGTAATACTTAAATAGCTAACTTTTTTTAAGTGAGCACTACTTATTTTCAATCATTGACCACATATACTGATTTTCTGGTTCTGTTTACAAACTGACTTTAAACTGAAAGTTACTCTACAAGAAACATTCAAATCTATGTAAGATTTCTATTAAAAAGAGTGAGATGAGAAAAACTTAAGAGGCATCACATCATTTATTTCTTGTAAAACAACTGACAAAATAAAAGATTACATCAAAGCTTTAAAGAACAGCGTTACAAAGTTAACAAGTCAACAACAAATCGTTATTTCAACAAATAATTTTTTAAGGTGAGTAAGGACGGTTTCCGAGGTTTGTTGTCATCCAGACACATAAAAAGGTTCTGTATAAGAAGGTGTGCGTGAGTTTTTTGGGATATTCTTCTAAATTGAAAGCATATGAGGCCAAACAACAACATAAATGCCTCAGAAATCCTCTGCACCCAATTCAAAGATGTTCTCGCAGCTGAAGCGGTCGGGACCCGATGTAAGGAGAGCAACAGGAGCATCATCAGAATCTGGCTCCTCTTCCTCCTGCAAAACACCATCAATACAATTACCAGGAGAGTTTCAATGGAAACACTTACAAAAAAACTGGCAATTAATAATACATAGTATTCATACAATACAAGGCAAATACAAGGCTACTGCTGGTCTCCTAAGTGTGTATTGCCCACTGACAGGAAACCTATTGACAAGACAGTGCCTGAAACACTAGAGGTAAAGCACGCTGAAAAGACAGTGAGTGGGATTAGAAATAGAATGTCAAACGTTTTCCACTCAAATAGGCAAAATGGCACATACACGGAAAATGTCAGCAGGTAAACCAAGCAAACAGTTCTTGGAATCAAATACAAGGCACTCCCCCCTCCACACACACACACTCACAGAACAACTGTGTGTAAGAGCTCAAGCTGGTAAATGGATACTTCCAACTGTTCCTTTCCAGGCCAATTTACACAAATTACACTTCCTTAATGATTTAGGAAGACAAAATGACCTGGTTTTGCCAGTTTCCGTGGAAACTGAAAGTGCAAGCAAAGTGGAAGAGAGAAATAAATAGACTGGTGGAGAGAGGGGCAGACATGGTTTGGCTCATGAGGCTAACTTCCACTTTGTGGGTGAGATAGTGAGAGAGAGATAAACCCGGCTTCATAAGACTAGCATAAGCATGTTACAGCAGATGTCATATGCTGTCATAAATAGTTATAACAATCAGTGTCTAGTGATGGAACAGTGTCATGTCACCACAATCAGTACTACACCACATATTATTGGGAGATTCCTCATGATAATTACAGGTAACATGACAAATCTTTGGACATGAGCTGTCATGGCGTGTATGACATCTGCCATAACATGTTATGGCACAGCTTTGGCAGTCTTATGAAGCTGGATTCAGATAAAGTGTTACCCTCTCTCTGTCACACACACACACAAGGGTTCAAGGGTTACTAAACAGGGTTACTAAAATGTCCCACTTTCCTATCCACTGTTTGTGTACATATTTCTAATTGTTAAACAGAATTTGCATCTTTGATGTTGTGGACGAAGAGCAGCCTATCAACAAAATAGTACTGTAAAAGGAAAAATCTAGAAAGCATATTTGCTATCAGTTTGAAGTAGCTTTAGGAGAGGGGTGTTCTTAAAACGGCAAATTTGCTTTGAATGGACCGTCATGAAAATATGTTTTGCCCTTTTAGGTGGGAAATCTCGATAGGCTCGGTAGCTCCGTAAGCGACAGCCAGAGGATCATCTCGGCTGCACACACATGCTTATGCGTGGAGAACTTTAAAGGATCGGACAAATCTTCGGTCACATGATACGGTCAGGAGCAGCAGTTGAGGGAAGGAAAGAGTCGGTGCTTCCTTTTCAATTAAGCACCGGTGTTGTCCAAAACCGTCCTCCCTGCTTCCACACGGTGAGTGTCCTCTTTTACTTTCCCGTTTTGTTTCAACTCTGGTTCCAAACGATTTCTTCCTCTGCTCTTTGAATGCTGATCTTTCTCTTCAAATATGATATGCGCCGTTAAGGCAGGTTGTGGAGACAGTCGTAAAATACATGTGCGCGATTTCGTCTTGCATTTTTGACAAAGCTTACATTCTGGTGCCGTTTTGGTTTTGTGACTGCTTTTGGTGATCCGCTCTCTGCGGCGCTGCGTAGTTGAAGGAGCACTGCTGACTTCTGTTCTCTTTAATTTTAAATCAAGAAAGCTCGTAATTGGTTTCCATTAAAAATCCTTATTGTACCACACATGTAGACGAGGTCACTTCCTTGTGGACAAGTCTTGTTAGTATTTCCGTATACATGTAAAACAATTTAACCCAATACCTGACTGTGAGTTATAACATGTATTTGTGAATAAGACAGAGTAATTAGTCAGTATTTGGTAATTTGCTGCAAGTTTCCCACAGTTTATCTTAAATTGTCTGTTTTAGCAGAGCAACTAAATGGTAAACAGGGAAGGGGTGATAATGAACTGTAAGGATATAGACTGGAGGACCACAGCTGCCAAACCACTGCACCAGGATGTGCAAAGTGGGTTGACTTTGAGTTAGAACCCCATGGTGAGAGTTTGCAGACAGATAACATGATAAGTGTTGCTAAGGGAGGAGAACACTTCAACACAGTTTGGGTGCAGGACCAGACCAGACACTGACACATGTTGTACACCCCTTTTGTGCATTTGTGGATAGATTCCATCTGTCTCTCTTTCTCTCTCTCTCTCTCTCTCTCTCTCTCTCTCTCACCTCCTCTCTGCTCTCTCTCTCTCTCTCTCGCTCTTGCACACACACACACACACACACACACACACACACACACACACACACACACACACACACACACACACACAAAGACCTGGGCTGTCGTGTGGAGACAATTTCCCATCATACATCATTTGAGTGGGCTCTCATTCTGGTCATCTCTTCCCTTCCTATTCCTTCCTTCCTCTGTCCCTTTCTCTCTCTCTCTCTCTGTCCCTTTCTCTCTCTCTCTCTCTCTCTCTCTGTCCCTTTCTCTCTCTCTCTCTCTCTCTCTCTCTCTGTCCCTTTCTCTCTCTCTCTATCTGTCATTACCTGTCTCTTTTGAGTGTGTGTTTGTGTGAGTGAGTGTGTGAGAAGGAATGTAAATAAGAAATATGTGCACTAGAGAATCACACGAGCACCGTCAGGAGACGGGGGGAAAGCACCCAATTTCTTCATTTAGTTACAGGAACATTGCCAATTAGGCGTCACACCAAAAGCACTTTACGTGCTTGCCATTCCCCGTGACTGGATTCTATTGTGTTTTGATTACTACAGACTATGGAGAGGATGGCTTTTAATGGAGTGTGAAGAGGAAGGGAATGGCACTTGCAGTCAGTCACTGTTGAAGACGTGCCAGCGTTGTTTCTCAAACCCCATTAAGTCACAGGGCCTAGGGGTCTGATTTCTACCATTGGCTCCCACGATAAAGCAGTTTTGCCTTTTTGAGCACTTAGCCCGGTTCATCAGACTGGAAAAACCCCAGAGAGGGTTACATTTCATTAAGATGCCTGCTGGTTTGTGAGCTGTTTAAGTCATTGGCATAAAGTTACCTTGTAATGGCCGTACAATTTTAGTAATCAGGGTTTCTTTATTCTTCTTTTGTTTTGTTTTGTTGCATTTACACCGGAAGGGGTCTGTGTTGGAATTTGACCTCAGAACCTCGGAGAGAGGCATGAGCCACGGAACGGTCGTGAAGGGAGGATCTATTTCAGGACCATGGACAGATGCCTGTGGTTCAAGATGACCTGAAAATAAGCCACTTTCCTGTCTGTATTGATTTGTTGATCTCTGTGGTTCCATGTCTGGTCTCCCCATTAGTTTGACTGTCCTTTGCCAGTTATAAAATCTGTTGCATATGGTGTTATCTGTTAATTGCTCTCAGCTAATGTGACCAACCTAATTGAGGCTATATCTGGCATAGCAGTGTGTGGGGAGTTGGAGATATTGAGAAATGTTAGCTTGCTGTTATCTGCAGTATGTCATGAGAGGCATGGGGTTTGAAGTGTGTGGTATACTGTGGGGGGCAAGTGTAGTTTTGAAGAGATACTACAGTTACAGTTTGTTCAGTCTTATTCTTATCTTTGCAAAAATATATTGCTCACAGGTAGCATTTGGATGTAGGCATTAGAAGCATCCTTAAAGGAACTGCTGTTTCATCATGAAAGCTGGAAATGGAGAAGCTTAGTTAGACTGTTAAACTGAACGGAAAAGATATGAGTAAATACTTGTTTATTTATAGTTGGTAGAACCTTCATTAGTAATTCCAGCCCCTGTGTGTGTCTTAATGTACATGTTTAAAACAAATATTGGTATAATATGGACTGACATTAACTCATACACTCATAAACAGGAGGCAAAGTGCAAAGATTAGATTAGCATGTAGTTGCTTTTTCTCGCTGTCCTTGTTTGTCTTGCGGTGGTGTACTAGAAGCAGATGCGCTGGTAATACCTCACACACAACTCAAAATCCATTAACTCCACATTTATAACCCCTGTCAACTTTTCCCGCTCAGGTTTTTTTCAGTGATGTGCCATCTGTGTGATTTCTTCTTCCTTTTACCCAGAAGTCACTTCGGGTGTGTTATTTTCAGCTGCGCTGTGCTCCGCCAAGCACCGGAGGCTCGGCGTGTAGGTTTTTCTGAGCTGTGGAGTAATAGGTGGATTAGTATGATGTGGGAGCCCAGTCCTGTGGCCCTGCTGAGCTGAGCTGAGCTGGGCTGGGCTGGTGATGTATAGACGTTGGCACAGTTCTTCCTGTTTGGGGCCGGTCTCCGGCACAGCCGTTATAAATTGAACCGCAGATCCTCAGCCCCGGCCATATTTATGGTCGCTGTCCACAGCGTGTGTGTGTGTAGGTGGGAATGTGTGTGTGTGTGAGAATGTGTGTGTGTGTGAGAGAGAGAAGACTGATATTGACGACCCATGCAGTAGCCTCAAACAAGCATTCCGCAGTTCCACATTCTTTAGTTTTTTTACTGACAAGTCTTTAAATGATCGCTGTTAGAGTAACATGAGCCTCCTGCTCATGCATTACAGGCAAACTCCAAATCGGGCTTAATGTGGGTTTTTAATATAAGAGTGGAAGCCCCGCTCCAGGAATCTGAGGCTGTGGAGCCCGTAGGCGCATTCCCATGAGAGCCTCAGCATGTCAGCCTTCTCCCGCTCACACCCGCGTCAGCAGCGAGTCATGTTTATGGATGAACACTGTCAAGAGTCGAATCAGACGCACAGAGCCAAGATGGCGACAGTGTGATGTGAGGAGTTGAGTAGGGGCAGTGATGACAGGGCTGCGGGAGGTGTGCTCAATGTTTAGAAGATTCTAGTCAGGCTTTTGCTCTATGGTTCTCTACTCAGTGTTCCGAACAGATTAACACACAATCGGGGTCTACTTCCACTTTTTATTCTATTTAATATTTCATTCTATTTTATTGTTTTAGCCAATTATATTTTCCTTTCTATTTATCTTTTTATTTTTAATTATTTTTTAATATTTTATTGTTATTGTCTTTATTTTTTTTTACCTTTGGTTGTTCCTTTTGCTTTTATGTATGTAAAGCACATTGAATTGCCTCTGTGTATGAAATGTGCTACATAAAATAGACTTGCCCTGCCTAAAGCCTGTTCCATCACTCAGCTAGATCAGGCCTCAACCACCTCTAGAGCAGCTCTGACTAAAATATGGTGGAGCTCATTTCAGTTTTAAGCCACTGTCTACCATAGCTCATTAATCATAGCTGATGATCTTATGTATAAGATAGAGGGGAAAACATTGTTAGACTCAAATTTGATTGCTTTATTGATTTGATTGATTGGTTGATTGGTTGATAGATTGATTGATTGATTGAAATAGCATCAATGCAACACATTTGTTCATGATCCTTATAAATCACACAGTTCACAGTGCCTAGCAAGACAAATGGAGGTTCCTGTGCAAGCCCCCCTGCGTCTTGCTGCATTACTTAAAATAGCATGTCCAGTTGCCCTTCAGTCTAGCGAAAACAGAGGACACATTTCAGTGACACTCCACAGAAGTCTTCTAAACCTGCTAGTAGTATAAAAGCCTCCTAACCTTTACAGAGTAATCTCTGACATTTAGAGTGCTCTTGACCTTTGACCTGTGTCCTGGCACGGCGAGGCATACTGCAGCACGACTCTGGCCTCACCCTGCACCCTCTTCGTACAGATGCAGTGCCTGGGTACAGTATGTCAAAGACGCCTCACGATTTCGTTTTTCTGCTGATCACAAAGGAAGAACGCCCGCCTGTAGCAGAGGCTGTTCTAAAGTGCTTACTGGGCTAACACTTCTGTGTACACAGTGCAGGGATACTGACAGGAGCAGTACAAAGCCTCTGACAGTTACTGAGATAGACGGCACAGAAACACATGCACAGAGATGTGCACAGGCGTGTGGATAGGAATAGGATTCTTTTCTTGTCTTCTCCGGGAAAGACAGCCGGAGAATAACCCCTTAAGTGCCGACTGACCACAAAGCGAAACATCAGATTTTTTTTGTCAAGACGTGCAGACGCCTTTCTGTTTTTTCCTCCGCCCACCTGCAGGAGTGAAGGTGAGCGTGGATGCAGTGAACCTCAAGAACACATTGCCCGCATTCGAGCCTCGCCTTGAGTCATGTCAAGGCGATGGAAACGGCTTTGAGGTTCAGAAGCCTCATAAATATTGTACGAATCACTTTGAACTTTTGTTCTCCACTTTTCCCCTCCGAGCTTTGAAAATAAAGCCTGCTAGAAGACTGGTTTTCTCTCACTAATGGCACGTTGCTTTCATTAGTGAAATACTGCTGAGCGTGACGTTTTTTATTATTCTTAGCTTTACGTTGGTGGAGGACCTCTCTTTCTCAGCTCCTGTGAAAGTGGCAGAGACTTAAGATTGTCAGATGAAAGCAGTTGTGGTCAGTTTTATTGGGGGGGGGGGGATATCTTGATTTACATTGTAACACGCAACACCGCGAAAGTCTGCAGCTGCCATTTATGGTACAAGTTCATTTATTATGACTATAAAGCATGAATGGAAGTATGACTGAGTGCATGTGCCAACCCCCTTGCCTGATAATAAATGAAGACAGCAAATCACGTTACTGATTCCCGTGAACCTCCGGTGATGAATTTCACTGGGCCGCCGGCCAACTCATTGGTGTGATGGAGACTTCCACGAGAGCCGTTGGCGAGAGGGACTGTGTTTAGTTGTGTCTCTCTAATTAAAAGATCCATTGGCGAAAGGGACTGTGTTTAGTTGTGTATTTTTGATTAAAATATCTGTTGAAGTACATTGATATTTTGGTACAGGTATGGAGGGTCTGAAGGAAGAATACAAAGGTTGGCCTGTACATGGGACATACTCAACACTAGAGGCAGTTTTATACTCAATCTTCTGCTTGAAGCCACCTATGAAAATATTCTATTTGAAATATCTACTTGAAAATATGTTATGAAAACAGTCCAGGACATATTTGATACGCAGAGAAGCTTATGATGGAATGAAATGGGTCAGTACTGAGAAAAATTCTAATGGCGGTAGTCATAATTCCTCTCCGCATATTAGGAACAGTTTGAGGTCCTCAAACACCTCGTATAAAACATTTCACAGTGCTCCTGCTGGGTCTAATTAATCAAATAATGAAAGCTCTTGGAATGAAAAGGAAGTTTTGATCAGGATTAATTAGTATGTTCAAACCCGTCTTGATGTGCGAACGTAAGGCAGTAACATTGCAGGAGGAAATATAATGTATAAAAGACGAATGAAGGAAACAGTGTAGGGACTGTTTTGGGGGTTTTTGCCCAGATTTGTAAAATATAAATTGTGGAGAGGAAAAAGGGTATGGTCCCTTTTTGGACAGATAACAATGGAACACACACACACACACACACACACACACACACACACACACACACACACACACACAGAGAGTTTGAACCAAGTGAAGACCTGATCAAAGAGTCAGGCTGATGATTGTGCCGTGGTAGAGTTTGTGTAGAGGCTTTAGAGGGAGGTGGAGCAGGAGAGGAGAGGAGGAGAGAGAGAGAGAGAGAGAGAATGAGAGAGAGAGAGAGAGAATGAGAGAGAGCAGGAGAGGAAGAAGGAGAGGGAGAGAGAGCAGGAGAGGAGAGTAGAGACAGACAGACAGAGAGAGAGAATGAGAGAGAGCAGAAGAAGAGAGGGAGAGAGAGAGAGAGAATGAGAGAGAGCAGGAGAGGAGAGACAGAGAGGGAGAATGAGAGAGAGCAGTAGAGGAGAGGGAGAATTGAAATGTCAGCATGGTGTTTGTTCTGTCACACTTGTCACTGTTCTGCAAAGAGAGGTGAGGTTATTGCTGTTACCACATGGAAGAGCAAGGTCTCTGTGAGTCACTGACTACATGAGTGATGAGAGACACAAAGGATTTGTCAGTGGGGAGTGAACAGGGAATTCTGTCAGAGCACTTCATAGCATGTGAATGTGTGTGTTTGTGTGTGTGTGTGTGTGCGCAACGTGTGTCGTGTGTGTGTGTGTGTGCACCGTGTGTCGTGTGTGTGTGTGCACCGTGTGTCGTGTGTGTGTGTGCACCGTGTGTCGTGTGTGTGTGTGTGTGTGTGTGTGCACCGTGTGTGTGTGTGTGTGTGTGTGTGCACCGTGTGTGTGTGTGTGTGTGTGTGTGTGTTAGTGTGTGCACCGTGTGTCGTGTGTGTGTGTGTGTGTGTGTGTGGACCGTGTGTCGTGTGTGTGAGGGAGAGAGAGAGAAAGAAAGAGGGAGTGTCTCGAAGATGGATAGGTCAAATTAAAAAGCTTGTTTTGATCGTGTGCAAGTCACACCTTTAGTCTTTTATATTCAGGTACCAATAGACATACTGCAATATTCTGCAAGCTCCTTTGAGCAGGTTAAGGTTGTCTTGTGTTTCCTTCCTTACCCGTGTTTCAAATCAAATCAAATCAAACTTTATTTGTACGGCGCATTTCATACAAGGAGGTAACACAATGCGCCTCACATTAGGAAAGAAAAGGGGGGGGGGAGGTACAAACACTTGAAAAGAGACAGAAATAAGTAAATAAATAAATGTTCAATAAATGTTAAATACATTTTACAGTGAGTGATAAGCGAGATCAAAGAGGTATGTCTTAAGTGCATGTTTAAAGGTTTCAACCGTTTCAGCCATTCCTAGGTATTCTGGCAGAGTGTTCCAAAGGTTGGGGGCATAGAAACTAAAAGCTGCTTCCCCATGTCTCTTTGTCCTGGCTTTTGGAACTGTTAGAAGTTCAGTGCCGGAGGACCTCAGGGATCTACTGGGTGTGTACCTTGAGAGCATGTCTGTTATATATTCAGGTGCATGACTATGGAGTGATTTATAGACTAGTAGTGTATAACTGTTATCACTCTATGTGTCAAGCCAGGAAACAGAATGGAACTGACAGCATGTGGCAGGCTGGCTAACTCTGATGTGGCCTATGAATCTGAGAAGCACATCCGGCATCGATCTGCATATTTCTTCACAGAGTGCAAATCCCAACACTTGCTGAAACTCTGTCAGGGTTCTTCCCACCACACATTGTGTAAACAGAAGGCTGTCGAGTCTGACAGGAGCGCCAGAACAAATGCATCTGGTGTGAAAGAACATTTGAACAAGAACACCTGTCCGATGCTTTGCTAATCTATCGACTCTATTGATTAGCCACTTTGGTAAGGCGGAAACAGGAAAGCTTTGATCCTCCATTTTGGAAAATGGACAATTTATTGATTGGTAGTGAGCTTACCAGCTCAGTCAAAGAAAGGTGGACTCTCTACAGAGAGAGTTCTGGACTTCTGTGGTAAAGAAATGGAAAATGAAGTGGCCAAGTCCAAGGGGGGCGATGTCAGAAAATGCCCCCCACTTTTCATGCAGCAAGCTTTCCATCCACACATCGATTGGATCTCCTTCATGGAGACAAGTGAAGACATGTTTTTTCAAAGTGTCGTCTTAAAGCCAAAGTGAGGTGAGATTGGTGAGGCTATTTTTACGGAAGTCCTCTCTGTGGCGAATCTTAGTTCCATACACTGCTATTTGGGCTTTGCATATTGTTCACCAAGGGCAAATTATTTTGTTCGGTTTGCTATTTTCAGAAATCATTTTGTTTACTGCTAGGGTAATGTTCAGTAATGAGGATCTCTTTTTAGCCTAATGGAGTCTAATATAAGTGTGTGTGTGTGTGTGTGTGTGTGTGTGTGTGTGTGTGTGTGTGTGTGTGTGTGTGTGTGTGTGTGTGTTTATGTGTGTGCTTGACCGTTAGGCCGGCAGGCTGAGGAGGATGACTGGTAAAACTCAGACCAGCAACGTGACCAACAAGACTGACCCGCGCTCCCTCAATTCCAGAGTCTTCATTGGCAACCTCAACACAGCGGTGGTCAAGAAGACGGACATTGAGGTCATCTTTGCCAAATATGGCAAGATCATCGGCTGCTCAGCGCACAAGGGCTACGCTTTCGTTCAGTATGTCAGTGAGAGAAATGCCCGCCTCGCAGTCGCTGGGGAGAATGCCAGGATCATCGCTGGCCAACCTCTGGGTAATGTTCCCTTTGGTGTTGTTTACTTCTGACCACATGTGCAGGTCTCTCTGTATTTGCAATGCGGCGTAAAATATCGCTTTTTCAGCCCCTCATTTACATGGACCCACCTGATGCCCTCCTATAGTACATGATTCATTTCACTCAGGGCCCTAAGAATCTAAACAGCCTATCATACAGAGGACTGTGTGTGAATGCAGTGATGGATTGTGGATAGTGCCTGTCCTGTTATGTGCCCCCCCCCCCCCCCCATTACTGTGACATCAGAACTGTTTAGTGTCTATATTTAGCACATTTATGCAACAGTCTGCCATCGACTAAAAATACGAATCCAACAGGTTGAGGCTTATTACTTTAGTAATGAGGATGAACTGCGTGTCGGTCTGTGCCTATGTAATCATCACACCTGCCTCCAGTCCGCGCCCCCTGCTGTTGTAGTGTGTGTGCTGTCTGCCCTGCTGTGTTTAAAGATGCAGTCAGCGATTTGGTTTCAGTTTCACAAAAGATTGTTGATATTTGAGCTCAACAGTCAATCGAATTACACCCCTCCCTTCTGTGCTCCCGAAGCACTGCGTTGATTGGTTGGGATTGCTTATGGCTCGGTTCGAGCCACTATATTTGTTTCACTTTTACAGAGCCAGGACTGTGCACGAACACTGGTGGTTTTTGTGAGTGCACACACTGAACAGAGAGCTAGAAGACTGTGCGGAGCAATTAGGTGAATTTGACAAAAAGGCGTTTTGCATTAGAATCGCAGACTGCACCTTTAAGAAGGGAGCAAACTTGCAACTCGGTACTTCAGTTTTCTTCATGACTCTTGCCTAATACTAGAACACAGTGCATTGGATTATCACCTTTTATCTAGGACTCATTGTCATACTGTGGCATGTATTCTGAAGGTGTGATTGTGAATCCCGTTTTTATTAACTACTTTCAAGTGACTTGATATATGAATGTGTCTTCAGTCACTTGAAAGAGATACGATACATTCATTCAAGTCACATGGACGAGAAGTTCTGCTGAATGAAACCAAATGAATGAAATCAAATAACACTGAGCCCTGAGTATGTTATTTATGAAGGTCTGAAGGAGGGGTGGTGAGATGAGGGATTCAGGGGGCATCGCGTTCAGGTTGCCGTAAGCTTCTCAGCAAATCCCCACTATTATTTATTGATTAGATTTGCGCCTCCTTTATGAAAAATCAACCCCCTCTCTGCCCTGTAACCCTGTTGAATGTGAAAAAGAAGCCTGATATCTTCCCTTCTGTTTCTTTTTCATTTGGAACATCTGTCGTCGGCCACTGAATTGTGGCATGAGTCAGACACCGAACACTGGGTTGGACTCGCTGTCCTGTGAGTCATTCAATTTGAGCTCTTTATGGAGCACTGACAGCTAAGGGTGAATCATCTGTACATGGTGAGAGCCACTCAGACAAAGGACCTTCATTTTACCTGTCAGTGAATGCTCAGATAGCAAATTGGAAAGTGGAAGACTGAAATTATAGAAGGCTGTAGTATTCATTTTGCCACTGATGAACTGGCCATTCACAGCTTTGAAATACTGAGAAGCAACTGACATTATCATAGCGTTCTTTTTAGGTGACGACAAAAGGCCAGTTTTCTTATATCTCATATACACACACACATACACTTTACATGTGTTGGTCAGTATTCTAATACCAAAGATTGGTAAAGAGTCGGAGAATGATCAATCAGGAAATAGGCTTTCTTCTTGCAATGATGCGCGTCAAGGGGAGAGAGGAAGGTTTCACTCAGCAGATTCACCCGTGTTTCTGATTAGACATCGAAACAGTCCAAGTTTAAGTATCCTAAACAGCATAGTGGGTGTCAACCAATAGCCCCGACCCTACATGAATATGTATCAGGCAGCTACTCTGATACGGGAGCTGCCACAATGTTGGTTCATCGGGGAAGTTGTTAATTAAAGGATCCAGCCGTGAGCAAATGTTTCAGAGGCTTGTATCATGGGGATGGGGGGAATACAAAGACATTGATATGACCTGTAAGGAGAGGTGGTGAAGTCACCTATGGCCTAGTCTAATTAAGAGGAAAAAAAATACAAATGAATACGAGATTCAGTGGATTATTGATTATTGTCATTATTATTATTATCATTATCAACCCTGATCTTTAATCCTGATTTGCAACTCCTTCAATGCACACACGCACATACATATATATATACGTGCGCTCACATGCACACACACACACACACACACACACACACACACACACACACACACACACACACACACACACACACACACACACACACACACACACACACACACACACACACACACACACACACACACACACACACAATGTTGTACCCCTCAAGTAAATATTGAGCATTTCCTCATGCCACAAGCCACACAATCACCTGCAGCAGAGCTTTCAGCTGTGAAGGGGCTACAACATATGGGTCTATATAGGTGTCTTCACGCTGTTGTGGATGCCAGGTGGATAGCGGCTTTACTGCTTCAGTGGGTTTTAATTTCTCCAGGAGAGACTCAGACAGCCCGTTTTGCTTGAGTCAGTTTGATGCTGGCAGACAAGGCATCACTCTGCAATGCATCCTTATGACTCTGATTAGACCGGTGGCCTCTACGCTGGGAATGAAGGTAGAGATACGACAAACTGCGTGAAACATTCGGGTGCAGCAGCCTTAAGATATCCGGGCAATGCAAACTCTTCATATTCTCTCTGCTCAAGGTGCCGCTCTGTAGTCCTGTGCTCTCAGGTGCTTTACAATGGCAGGTCAGTCTAAACATAACCACAGGTTGCATTCCAACACATACTTTGGTATTCAATAAATAAATGAATAAATAAACAAAAAAAGAATATAGAAAGCTTAAGAGATAAGGGCAAACACAAATCATGCATTTGTAGAAATGGGTGCCTGGCATGACTCCATGGTGAGCATGGTTCAGACAAGGACCTTGAAATTCAACTCTTGTGGTCTTTTAGCACCATGCTGTGGCTGTGGTTGGTATTGCAGCATGGCGTGCAGTGACTTACAGCTTCCATTCGTTTGTACTGAATGGCAGTTCTGTAAAGTCTTTGTGCCACTCAATCATGAGAGATGTATGGCACACAATTAGCACTACGCTGTGCATCTATATGTATTTCATTTATGGCTATAAAGCCCAGATATGAGGATATGAACAAATCAATATGCCGTTTTTCGAGAAAAAATAGGTTGAGCATTATTTCATTATAGGGTATACAATCATTCCATTAATATTTACATCTTAATGCAATTCCTAATTACTGTAAAATAACTTGAACTCTATGTGACTTCTATCTGAATTACTTCTAGACACTAGATGGCGCTAAAGACCTGGCCATAAGTTAGGTTCAAGCAACAGTATGCAACAATCTCATGCAAACTCTCTGGGTTTTTTTTGGCAACTAGTTTTGGTATCATCTTCAAATTCACTTTAGCCAAAATGCAAGAAAAGCTTTTACAGCACAGCATTGCAAACAATATTCCCAAAAGACACCAGTTAGCATGCTAGCAAGCTTTATGCAGTACCAGTGTATTGGTGTTTGCAAAGTTTCTGCATGCCTTTTAGGTGGTTAGCTCGCTAGTTTTAGACCAAAACTCCTTACTGTTGCTTTAAGTGTTGCCACTGAACTTTAACAGGCAAGTTCTCATTCTTGGCTACGTGAGATTCTTGGCTTCAACTCTGGGGTCAGTGAACTCACTTTCTCTCTGTCTTCTCTAGACTCTCTCTATAAGCACTTTTAAGTGAAATCACTGTATGTTAAGATGTGTCCTTTACGGGCTTTTAAAATATTTTCAAATTAGGAAAACTGAAAAGTACTCGGAAATCCCAGTCCCTTTTGTGAGGAAAAATCCTGTCTTTTCTCAAGGACTGGGACTTGAATGTGGACATGAATCTGAGTCTATGGGTCATATCGATAAAATTTTCTATTTCTACCACCTGGACTGGACGTAGGCGACAAGAGAAACAAAAGGAGCAATACAATAAAATAATAATGCATGCTTGGCATGTTGGTTAGTTTAATGTAGCCTAGTTGAGTCCTAGACACAATTGAATTAGGCCTGTGGGGTTAAAACAGCACCCCCTAGAATTGGAGGAAAGTGGTATCGCCTGGAGTGTCTTACCGCTGCATCTGAGCGAAGAGAATCTATTTTAGGAAAAGGAAGAGGTCTGTTGACGACGAAACGCATGAAACTGGACAAGTATCACACCACGATGTATAAAGGCAAGCGTCGCAATCAGCGATGTGAGTATCGTGATGAGAAACGTAAATGAATGATGATGCTTGAAATTGAAATGACGTAGAAAATATATGAATACAAAGAGATGACAATAATTGACGAAAAAGAAAGTTAATTAGGCTACGTGCAGCATTAAGCCATTGTTGATAAAAGTTGGTGAATGCAAGTTAAATGTGCTTTGTATGCTTACAAAAACAACATTATTTTAAAGTTGTCTTCTTCGCCACTAAGCATTATAATGTGGAGCCAATTATGATGTCGTGTATGAGGACTACATTTTATTTGTGTCAGGCGCTAGTTTGCTTTCCTTTGCCCCAAAATCGCATTTTTGTATCCTACGCACTTCCTCGATAAGAACGAGAGGCGCAGAAGTCGTTCAATGGCACACTATTGAAATGACAATTCACTCAAAACTACTAAGTTAGGAGTTTGAATAGGCTACTCCCGATACCAGTGTTAACGTGTTTTTGTAGATACATTTTAGAAGACTTGTGAAAACTCTTGTAAACAGCAATCCCATATTGATGGACACTTTATAGGTAGAGACTCGCACAGGCTTCGGACCATAAGTGGATATGGCAGAACTCCCTCAAGACTGGCAGTGTTTCAGACTGTTGCATGCTCGGGTCTCTTGGTTACATCATGATCAAAGAGATATGACTGGGGGAGGCATGCAAATTAAGCCTTTGGGATCGGATATTACGGCCAGTGGACCTTGTTTCCTCAGATCCAGAGGAAATTGTTGTTTTTCCCGTAACAATGTTTTCATTGTAACTTCTAGAACTTGCATACTGCTATATACTTGCAACATCTGATGCAGAGACAAAAAATAACCTGGCCAGTTACTGTGCCCTTAATGCAGAAATCTGGGACGGACATTGCCTACAGTTGAGAGAATAGTCCGTGATGATATGCAGATAGCCTTGAAATCACAACTGCATAAAACATATATCAAAATCATTACTGTACAGGACAAATGTATTGATTTTGGAAGTGATATTTTGTAGTAGGCTACTCATTGAACATCTTCCTCACAATTTCTGCAGTTCCTTTTCAAAAGGCACTTATCCTGTATTGACCACTCTGTTAATGCAGAATCTGGCAGTAGTCAGTCTTTCCATTTTAGCTCGGCATAGAAATTCTGAATGTCTGCAGGGTTTGAAAACATTTGGGTACTCAGTGTGCCATCACAAAACCTTGTCATTTCAGACCTGTATGCACTGTAAATCCTTTCAAAGGTCGGTGAATCTAATCTGCACCCATTAACTGTGTATTGCACCTTAAGTAAAAGGCTTATAGTGTTGTTTTGACTGATTATTGATATTTCACACGTAAAGGAAATACAGAGTAGTATTGCAGTATTATCGGCACAATATTAAACTGATATAGTGGCACCAAGTATCTCAATATTTATTTATTTATTTATTTCATATTATGATTAAAATTGTATTTCAATACATTCCTCTACTTTGGTAACATTGCTTCTGAAGTCCACAAGATTGCACAAGACATTTTAGTTTTCTTGTGTCACAGCGGAAATTGGGAAAAGTCAGAGGTTTTACGGTCACAAATTGACCATGCCAGGATGGTTGCAGAGACTCCCACTCTACAAAACATAATATATGGGAGAAATAAATCGTGATGTGTCGCTGAATCGAATCGCAATACTTGTCGTATTGTCAAATGTAAAGAATCACAATAATATTATATCGTGGCCCAAATTTTGTGATGGTATTGTATTGTTGGCAATTCCCACCCCTGTAAAGAAATATTTTACCTCGATGTATTTGTTTGTCCATAATTCTCACCACATCACGTATAACCTCTGAAAAGCAGGGAACAAACTAGAATCGTGGAGTGGATGTGTCCAAGACACCCATTTCTTCCTCTCGACATCTTTGTGATTCCTCTCATCTTGTCCTGCACCCTCGTTGCCCGTGGCTCTGTCACACAAGCCCCTCTGGGAACATCAAAGTTGACACGGCGACGCTGTGGAGGTGTTGTGCTGCTGTCAAAGATCTGTCAGTTGTGCCCTTGGCACTGGTGTTCTTGACTGGCACACGGGCGTAGGGCTCAGTGGGAGGACTCGCAGTGACGGTTCCCTTTTTTTTTTATTTACTCTGTCGGAGGTTGTCAGGGGAAGTAATCCCATCAAGACGATTCCTTTTCAGGTTTGATGTCATTTCCATCCTAGGTTTGATGTCATTTGTGCACCTTTCAAATGTACCTATAAGTGCATGTACACAGACACAAACAGGTGCGCCACACACATACGCATGTACACATGCAGATGCTCGCGCGCACACACAAACTCACACACACACACACACACACACACACACACACACACACACACACACACACACACACACACATACACACACACACACACATACACACACAAATGTGCACACCACATACAGGTTAGCACAGAGAGCATTACACACACTCGCACTTACACACATTATGCAGAGAGCTTGTGGGTACTGATTGTTATTGAGTGCTTGTATGCGCTGTAAGAGCCGTGGCTTTGGGGCTCTTATCGTTGTGTCCCCTCTTATCGTTGTGTCCCCTGTAAAGTGTCCCCTCTTAATGTGCTTTGATAATTCAAGAGCAGCTGCTAATGCAGACGCCCGCCATGTGCTTTCACCTGCACTGAAATAATGATTAATTCCCAATTTTACCCAAACTGATTGCAAGATCTCTGGTTCTGTTCACAGACATGCGTTTTGGATGATCCCTCGAGAGGACTTGAGGCAGTAATTCAGTTGCTGGTATTTTTTCCCCTGTTAGCTTGCCACTTGCGTAGTCCACAATGGTTGGATAGGTCCCACAGAATATGAACAGAAGCATGCTGATTCAAAATCGGCAGGTGGTCAGTGACGTCAGTGTTGTCAGTGTTGACTCTGAATTGACTTCAATCATCACCTCAGCGCTACTCAGAGGCACTCTCGTAGCATGTAGGCCATCTGAGTTTATGACCGGTTGGTATGTAGCTATTGGATCGAGAGCTTTTTTTATTGTGCACAGTCGGAACAGTGCACTTCATAAGGCCCAAACTGAGCTCAGGGCCTGGCTAAGGAGGACATTTGAGTGTGTTTGACCTCCCCATAGAGGAGTGTAACCTCATCTGGGACACAAACTTACACCCTCAGGCGTGGTTGACGTGTGTGCTAGCAAGGAGGCTAAAACCCATTGGTGCTAGTGTCTGTCCCTAGTACATCTGCTAAGGTGTCAGGGAGTACATCTGAGTGTCAAGGTTCATGCAAAAATGTGATTTTATAGATTTAGAACTGATAATTAAGGCAGATGGCGTGCACAGTACATCCCTTCACGGCTGAATGACTCATTTGAAATTTCCATTTCAGAATCACCGCTTAGCCTCATTTCTCCTATTGTTTCTCCGTCACACTAGGTTCTACATATCAGATCATCAGATCTATGTTCTTATCTGTCTTCATTTCTGTCTGTGCATATAGTTCATAAATAGCATCCACATGGTCTTACCTTCTTTTCTCTTACCCCTCCACCCCTGTCTGGACGTCAGACTGTCTGGAATCACACGAGTGTCCTTGCCCAGTCCTCCCAACAGGATATCAAGAGTTGACTGGGTTCATATTTAGAACTCTTTTAATGGGGCAGTGAGGAAATGTCTTCTCTCTGTGCTGCATAGTTGTCACACTTAGTGAAGTTAAGTGACCTGTGCTGCGAAGCGATGCATAATCCTCCCATTTCTCAACCCCATCATTTCACGCAGCTGTCTCTTCCCGCGGTGATTAGAGTACAGGCAGAAAGTGCAAGTAATTGTTTTAAAGCATCAACTTT
This sequence comes from Clupea harengus, assembly GCF_900700415.2. NCBI lineage: Eukaryota > Metazoa > Chordata > Actinopteri > Clupeiformes > Clupeidae > Clupea > Clupea harengus. The sequence goes on from NC_045176.1 coordinate 7,144,375, forward strand.
CACTTCAGCTGCCTGTCAATCTCTCTCTCTCTCTCTCTCTCTCTCTCTCTCTCTCTCTCTCTGTGTTTTGTCCCTGACCTTCAAAAGAACCTTGGCTTGCATGGATAGAGAGAGATAGTGAGTGTGTGTGAGCCAGGCAGAAGGGTGGAAAAGGGCTAGCACCGATACAATCGCTGCATAACAAATGTGAGACTCCTGTCATATAAGCTGAGGGATGATGCTGCTGTCTGCTCACGTTGGTTTTCCATCACTGTGGTTCTGTGATGGTGGCAAAAGCTTCTGACAAAGTAGAATGAAATATGGATGGAACAGAGTGAGAGACATGGTGCGCAGTGAGATCCTCCTTCCAGAGGTGTGAGTCTGGGGTACACATCTCCCTTAGTTATGGAAAAGAGTGGAACTGGAACGACCACGTCAAGTAACACTATTGCTATTGCGGTTTTGAGCTTTTTAGTTAGCTGCAAAGCACTAAAAGTTCCCATCAGGCTGAATTGTCTAACTGTCTCCCGAAATGATGATTAATTAAAATGGTGTCAGTCATGTACATGACCATTTTACGTGTTTAGACCAATACCCATTTACAAAACCCTTCTGTCCACTCAACAGTGAGATAAAGTCTGACTAGCTAGGCTAGTGTTTCTGTGAGGTCAACAGTGAGATAGAGTCTGACTAGCTAGGCTAGTGTTTCTGTGAGGTCTAAAAGCAGTCCCCTGTGCTCTGATGTCACTAGCTCGCTTGATGTTCTTAGCTTGCTGTGTGCCGTGTGTGCTACAGTCATGGACGGATTAAGAAACCACGGGCTCCTGGGCCTGGACATGCTGAAGGGCCCCCCCCCCCATGGCGAAAAATAATAATTGTGCGCCCGCAAAACACGCACGCACACGCACACACAAACACAACCAATGTGTTGGATTTTAAGGTCGAATTAGATACTTTGGCTAATGTATTGAGAAAGTAAACAGGTCAAAGTTTACTCCGTAACCTCCACCTTCGGTGAGGTGTGCACTGCCCCGCTATTGTTTCTGACATTACATGTAACAGGGCAACAGCCGAGTGATTCTTTTCCAAATTGAAACTGATTAAGACCTACCTGAGGGGCAGCATGGGGCAGGAGAGGCTGAATGGGCTGGCTATCCTGTCCATTGAAAAATCAAATCATGCATCACCACTTTTATGTCTGAAAGGCATCGTTCGGCAGGTGTAGCCTACTGTGCCTGCTTGTAGGTCTTGACTTTCAGATTCTGCGCCTAAACTAGCTATATCGTATCGTCTCATCACATGATCAAATAGAGACTTGACATTGGACAACAAGATACATATTACCCAGTAATCATCATTGCATATCTGTATATGACAAAAAAACAAAGAAAATAAGAAATTATTAATTTAATTGAATCGGTTTTTTATTAGTTTCTATAGTAGCCTATATGTACGATAAGCATATATTTTTGTTATAGATTGCTACGGACGATTTCCCCCTAAAAATTATGAAAACCATGACAGAGACCGGTTTGTCATTTTGAGGGTATATATTGCATAAGGTATCCTTGGCAGTCCCATAAAAGTCATGCGTGATCAATGTCGCATTAATCTAGCTTTTTCTAACACAGCACAGGTACACTCAATTAAAGCATTAGCAAATTAATAAAATACACCTTTTTCAACCACAAATAAGAGATACATAACAGTGACTTCACGCAGAGGCTCTGGCCGTTCGTTAATCCATGCCTGGCTACAGTGAAGAGAGAGTGTTTACTGGTGTGTTATGAAAGCCAATAGGCCTACAGTGTGGGAGGTGGCAGCCAAGTTAATTATGTCAGGCCAATTAATCGCTTTTAATCAGCTTTTCTGTACTTTCCTTTCTAAGGGGCAATGCTATCACTAAAATGCACAAGGCTGTCTTACCAGTCATCGCTTGTTTTATTTTTAAAGTCTTCAAAAGACAGTACTTGGACTAAGGTGGAATGACTTAACTTAAGGGGATGTCTTCCAAAATCTTGAACAATGTCTGTCACAACTTCCTTCAGTGTGGAGCTGACATGAGAGATCATGTTCGCAGTATCCCAGGGATGACATGATGTCCAGCTTCCCGGAGGGATCTAAGAATTACATGGGGAGACATGTTCCCAAACCCAGAACTGCCTATCCTTATTAGACCTCATACGAACGTGTTTTGATTTTCACAGGACTATTAACTTATTTTGGGCAAAAGCAGATACTAGATACATTTGTATTTGATTAGTTAAGAGAGTAAAAATGCCATGTTTTTCTGACAGACATTAACATGGCCGGGGAGCCCAGACCTTATAGGGCCAAGATAGGGTCCAAACGACCACTACCCTCTTTATACAGGTGAGCGATGGCATGACTCATCCTTATGAAAGAAATTAGATAGCAGATTCACCTGTCGGTCTGCATAGCTTTCCTTGGCCTTTGATTTTGCTTTGTTTTGTGTCAACAGTGGATATGAGTTTGACTACGACTACTACTCCGATGACTTCTACAACAGGTGCGTAGTCCATGTTATAGCATTAAATAAATTCAATAAATTCCAATAAATGATCCAGGGAAGGTGGGTACGTTTTAGTATTAGTTTGTTCAAATTTGTCATACATAATTTGAAAAAAATAATAGTCTTCTTAATTTGTGAATGAGGCTTTTGGATAACTCGGTAGTGAATTAGGTATGCCGTGTATTCTCCTTTTATATCCATGTCACAGTTTTTCTCCACTTCCTCTCCCTCGGCAGGCGACATTTAAATGGCACATGGTAATAGGGCTCCAGCACCTCCATCACTCACTCAGCCACTACTATTCATTTTATGGCACTGCAGCCCTTCAGCATTATTAATATGCACCCATGGTGGCGTGTGAAGGGGATGAATAATCTTGCAAGGGTAGAAAGCCATTCTAAAAGCAGTGGCCCCATGCCAAAATAAGTTATTAGTTCCAGTAATACAATTTTATGTATGAATCGAGGCAATTAGCACAGTGCGAGCCATTCCATATTTTCCATTTGGAGTAATACACAGGGTGTATTAAGCCTGACATGTGTGCTATATTAGCCATAAGTGGAATGTGCTGGTAGGTCTGGTTGAGACTTTTGAATGTTTTACACAGGTAGCTAACACACTAATACTTATTATTTAAATACATTGTTACATGAAAAATGACTGAGTAAATAGTGAAACATGCAAACATACAAACAGGCAACATTTTTTTTAAAACATTGTCATTGTATGTGCTTGTGAATATCTAGTTTTCAGTAAGTCATTTTCCTCAGTCATTTTCACATTTGGTCAGATTGTTACTGAAGTTGGAAAAAATGCATTCTAACTATTCAGCAGTGTCTTGGGTTTGGTAATGACCTACCGCATGTTATGGTGATTAGAACATAACCCTTTTTCATCAGAAGTCCTGTATTTTTCCAGTACATTACTGTAACAAAGGGACATTTGACAACTGGAACATTTTCAGCCTGATTTACTGCATTTATACCTACCGCCATTGTCTTCCTTCTGTTCAGGCTAATGACACGAGCCCTCCCTCCGAGACAGTAATATAGACTCAGATTGGCCCCAGGGTAGTAATAGGCCAGGCAAGAAAAAGACATCCATCTTTCATTTGATGCTTTCATGGGTTTGTTTTCTCACATCTTATTTAAAGCTGCCTTTTATGCCTCTCCCTGGGAAGTTAGTGTGCGACTGTGAATGCGGATGCCACAAGGCCAGTTATGCTTTTGAAAGAGGGGGAAAGTAACATTCTAGTGCCTTTCTTGGAGTTTAACCGCAGGGCCAGATGAGCAGATACAGCATTATGATGGCAACAACAGCACATCACAGCAAGCTCATCTTTCACGTTCTGTGGTCAGACTTGACCTCATTTATTCTGCATTAAGCAAAGAGGGTTTGGACTTCTCAAGGAAACATTTTATAACCCCTCTGGCAGCGTTATTCATGAGGTAATTAAACACCCAATCCTCACTTGTCAAACGCCATTAAATATCGTGACAGAACTGTCTGTGTTTAGCTTTCTTAATAATAATAACTATCAGCAAAATTCCAAAAGGGAGAATATTTCTACCTTCACAGTGTTGTTCGAAATCTCTTTCGCCCTGAAGGTGACGGTTCATTTTTTGTATGCTTGTCCATCCCACCAAAGCGCTATCCCCCTCCTCTATTCCTCTCTCTACTTCCAACAGATTATTTGACTTCCACAGGCGGCTGGCTCACCACCCTCGGGCTGTGATCCCTGTCAAGCGCACTCGTTTGGTGCCCCCCTCTGTGCGGCGGGTGAAAACATCTATCCCCTCCAGGACTTCCTCCTCCTCTTCTACCTCTTCCTCCATCTCTTCTTCTGTCAAACAGCTAAGCTGTGGTTCCACAGACACGGGCCCCAGGCGTAGGTCTAGCACTGTGTGCAAGATGTGAATCACCCAGCCATGTCCCCTCATCTCTCTGTTTTAAACCATCGCTGCCGGTGCGCTCGCGGTCTGCTGATTTGTCACAAGCAATTGGCAATAGAAAGCAAGTTGCGCTGGTAGCTTCTCTGATGCCATGCACAGTCTGTTGTCTGCTGTAAACATTCTCCTGTCCTTCTTTAGTCATTCTGTATTCCAAATCCAAATGACACCCCTCCATTTCATTCTCCTTAAATCTTGGGATCATCTGACCTACTTGTGTGTTTCCCTTAAAAATCTCAAAATTATGTTTGTGTTGTAGAACTCTGAGATAGTGTCTTTCTGTGATTCGTCGAGCTGACAACATCCCTGCCACCCTCATTATAAGAGACATTCACCTTCTCCGTTCTTATTGCACATCATAATAGCCGTCACAGAATAGATAACATGGGACATTATTACACCTACATGGGTAAAATGCCAACCTCGCTTCCTATTCTGTTGTCTTTTTTGGGGTGCTCACAGTGAAGAAAGATCAGCTCCTGACCATCAAGCGGGAGCTCTCTCAGATCAAGACCAAGATTGACTCTTTACTGGGCCGGCTGGAGAAGATGGAGAGACAGCACTGCGTGGATGCAGGTGAGCGAGGAAGAGATGGAGCAGCCATTATGGAGCAGGCTGGAGGTGTCTGAGTGCTAGATGGAAAAAGCAAGAAGCAGAAGGTCACTGTGTTCCAGACACCGTGCTGTTTTTCTGGCTGGGTTCTGCAGTTGTTGCTTTTGTAACGGCACTCCACTGCACTTTCTCTCCATGTCTGCTGATTTCTGACAGTCTGCTCCATAATTGTGTGCCTGATTATAGAGCTCTTACTGCCCACACTCTCTCCCACACCTATTTCTCCTTCTCTGGTTCTCTCTCCTTTCTTCTGCTCTTTTTCTTACTCTATAACTCACACTCACATTCTTTCTTTCTTTCTCTCTTTCTTTCTCTCTGGACACACTCTATCTCTGTTTCTCTCTGTCTCATTCATTCACTCATCATCATTTTGGTCTCTGGAGTCATTTTCACAATTCTTGACCTGGCACTTTTTTTCACTCATCTCAGAGTCTCAGAGGAAGCGTGATGATACCCATCAGTCCCTCCATGACCGGCATATTTCAGACTCGGCAGAACATTCAGGAGACGACGTGGAGCTGGGGCATCTGGAGGGAGAGACGGAGGAGATGGCTGATGTTTGCAGGGGGGATTATGACGATGAAGGCAGCAGTGATATGGTAATTGTTGTTTTTTTCTCACCTCAATGCTCCAGTTATTTCATGCTGTGAGTGCATTAGTTTAATGGGATTATCAGAGGGCTATGGCGCAGCCCTCCGCAGTGAACCCACACCAGCACATAATCAGTTTGTCTTCACAGAACTCAACTCAAGGATGGTGTGCATCATACAAATGTTAGGAATCTTGTGCAGGAATTTGCAGCTTGCTGAGCAAAAGCACAATTGCTATATTTTTCTGTTTCCAGGTGGAGAACCATATATCGGACATAGACAATTGAAAGAGGTTAGTTTATCGAATGTGTTGCATGCATAGTAGTTTAATCACATCTTTGTCATATTACCACAAAATAATCACTCTCACAGATATATGGAGACATACTAAGCAAAATATTCTGTTTGCAAGGAGATAGAATAGTGTTGTAGACCAGCACTATTTCTAGGTGTGATTTACCATGCACTGTATTTCTCAGTAGCATGCCACTCACCTGCAGGGCTCAGTGAGGGAAAGGCTTATTTGAAAAACATCCATCTTGACATGGGTGGTAATGAAACTTCCTTCTCTTGCCCTTCACCATCTGCCAAACAGACATATGTAATTTGCTCTGGCCACTACGAATGGTGTCTGTACCCACCGTTTCCAGACAGCTCACAATGACCAATGATACTAAACATTTGTATGGAAAGAAACATTTCTTGTGACCTTTGTTATCATTATGTTAACATGTACCTTTTACTCATAATCTTTATCTGCTCGCTTTCTTTTTTAGATCATTGAAGATAATGAAGGCATTTAGGGGAAAAGGTTGTCAGTAAGTCTGCATGCATGAGTGGACCATGACGGGAGTGTGGAGAATAAAGGAAGGATTTAGGAGAAATTATCTTTCTTTTTTTTCCACCCAGCCAGACATTCCAAAGTGGGATGCTATTGTACAAGGGTGAATCCTATACTAAACCCACTGAGAGCAGATGGTGTGTTTATTTTTAATTTGTCTTATGTGACTGTGTGCTCAGCTACTATTATAGTTTTGCTTATCCCATGTAAAATGGATATGTTTTTATTCTGTATTTTTGATGTCCAGAAAGAGGACAAACGTGCTCACAAATGTTTGTTTTGTTTCTGCTCTTGTGTCTTTTTTTCTATTGTAAGATTTTCAAGAGGAAATATTATATGTGTTTCGTAATAATCTGTTACTATTAATGATTAAAAAGTTAAACTTCAGAACTGTGTGAATACTCTTTTTCCATTGGCTGTTTTGTTATGAAAAGCAAATAATCATGAGCCAAATATTCTGTCATTTATTTCTAGAACATTAGATTTTACTCCAATCTTCTTAAATATTGTTGTACAACAAAATGCAGACAAGGCCTGAACCACAAGTTATATCCCATCAGCCAAGGGAAATAATTCCCTTACAATGCTATGAAGCAATTAGGTTCTTACATTGATACATGGATGTCCGCATAACATGTTAACATCAAAATGACGCAAAATATGCTACTTGGACCCACTTTAAATGTATGGATTTATTTTGTATATGATCATGTGGGACTGAATGTGTATCTGTGTCTTAATCTATGCTGGAGGCTCGACTTCCATGGCGAATCACTTTACTTTGTACAAGTACAGAGTAGCCAGCAGTGATAAGCCAGCAGTATGACAGGACTTGACATAGATGTGGTCAGACTATCAAGAGTATTTTAAAAAGCCAAAACACACTAATGAAATGCAAGGTGCACACTGGATTTGTCCTCCAATTGCGTAAAAAGGCCTCGGCATCATCCCCTGAGCGTTTTGTTCTACTCATTAAAAATGAGTGTCCTTGAGAGTCTCGGCAAGAAAATCTGAAAGGAAAAATGGTGGCTCATCAGAGGTTGTGCAGATGGCCTGTTTTAATCACCAACAGACCGTCATACTCTGAGTACAGCGGGTCAGCAGAGCTTTTTAAATAATATAATTGAATTTTTGAATAATTTTATGACCGGTGACACTGCTAAAGCAGTGGGCACTGTTCTATGTAAGCAAACTCACAAATCAGAATCTGTTTTCCTTTTCAGACATTAATCTTTTTCCATAAATGAAGGTCACTGAGCAGTGCGTGTCCATCACCACGTAATCAGCTCATTAACTCAGTAGATGGCGGTTAAAAAAGCGTTGGAGATAAAAACTCAACAAGAAATGTTTTAAACCGAACCAAATTCTCCTCACAAAATTAAGTTCCACAGTTCCAAGGGAATTTGTACACGCACTATTACAACACTGTATTATATTGCAGTTACACTACATTACATTACAGTATTACATTACACTTTAATACGCTGTACATTTGCCATTGTCGGTACAAAGATCATTTAGAGCTTATGTGATGTAAGTTTTTCAAAATACTTTGTCCTGGTTGGCAGCAAAATAAATATTAAGTAACACGTAGACTTAAGTAGGCGGAATCTGTCACTGGCCGCTAATAAAGGCAGCGCCTGGGCCAACGCCACCCCAAGCTTTTTGAACTTTAAAATCTTAACAAGTGAAGAGAAATCTCTGTCCATTGGGGGGAGAATAAATACACACACACATACTGTAATAATTAAAAATGTGTTTATGTGGAGACCTTATACAGAATTATTTAAGAAGATGTTTTGGAAGGCAAGTCACTGTCATCTTCATATTGGGAAACTGATCCTATCTTCTGTGGAGACATGTAGGTCTACTTACTGGGATGCATCAAGAAACCTAAGCAAATCTCCTTCTGTGAGAAGAGCATAGTTGTATTTGGTCTGCTAGCTTTGAAAAGAGATTTTTTATTTCTATTGGTTTGAAGAGAATGCCAGCACAGTTCTTCACCAAAACCTGTTTTTAAGATCTTTATGAAATTCTTAATGAACAGCCTTGGCCACATCCTAGGTTATGCTAAAGCTTTGCAAGCTGTCACACCTGATTTTCTTTCTTTTTTTGGGTTATACACAGGAAAACATGCTAAATCCCTCGTGCAATTGGTTGGGGACAGAGACCCCGGCATGTGTCATTTATGAATGATTGAACCCTTCTCTGTGGACACTGTTAGTTATAGTGAGAGGTCATAGGTCACAAGTTTGATAAGATAATGACTAAATAAAAATGAGGAAGATAATTGTGTTTAAGAAGTTCTATTATTAATCCTTCATAACATTTACAATGAAAAATATGTTGATTATTAAACCTGATAGCAGTTACAGTTGGGGGACATGCTTTGTCCTATGACAAGAATGACTGAAGTGAGATTGAAATGGGATATCTACGAAGAATCAGCTCGTGTTAATTTATCTTATGTGTATTATGTATCATTCTCATTCATTTTATTTATTTCATTTTTCTTTTCACATGTGGCTGTTTTCATTTTCCATTATGTCTGGGAATATCGGCAACCTGGTGTGTCCCCAAAAAAGAGGAAGTTGTGAACAGCCGAGCAAACCTCATTACCAACAACAGGAAGTACGTATGGTAGCTAAACACTGAGCGGCCAGTTCAAGAAACCCAGCAACGACAACATGACAGGGAGAAAGTTACCTTGGGTCAGTTATGGTTGATACAAATGTGGTTTTACCTCAAACTTTTGTCAGAATATGAATTTTGTGTACAAATACAATCGCTAGCCATATGAAAATTTAGATATTGATTGCTAACTTGTGTCAGATAACACAAGTTATCACATCTTAGCTAGGTAGCCGATAGCAAAGTAAATTATCCACGACTGGTTTATACCATTGATGTGATAAATGTTCTTCACATATATAGAAAGTATTCTCTTATTTCTCTATTTCTGGAATCTCGTTATCTGTTAACGTATCAACATAGCCAACGTTAACTGGTAACATTAAACTTTTCAGACTTGTGACCAACAGTGACTTCACTAACGTAGGCTACTTTGGCAAATGCTTACGATACGTTAAACACGAACTTTAACGTTACATGTTCGAACAGTAATATAAAACTAAACTATGCTTTGATAGCTGATAACGTTAACCTTTTGGAGTAAGATTACTGTTTGATAGCTATCGATACCTAACATCAACAACAACCTGTAGCAACGATACCTAAATCACAGTGCTGTCATTTGGCGTAGCATAAAGGTTTTTTAGCGTGTAACACAACTATAACCTGCTGTGTGTGTTTACTAGCCGAACTTTAACTTGACTAATAGGTAACGTTATCTACCCTAAACAGCTAACGTTTCATCTTTTGTTTCTAGTTTATTTCTCAGAACTGGGGTTATCCTAAATAACTCAAATTAAAAGGATATGGCAGATAAAGAACTTTGCCTAATCGACAAGAACATATCAAGGTAAAAACAAGTATTATTGTATTCTAAGGTATGTCTCTGGGCTTGTCCGTTAATCTATAAAACTTGTGTGTGTTCTATTTCCATGTCCTGTGGGGCTCTTTCCCCACCGTTATCTTTCTCAATGTTTGGCTAACTACGTTTATCTCCAATCTAGTTTTGTTTACTTTTTGTGTTGAGTTTTTACTGATGTTTTTTTTTAAAGTGAAAGTGAATGAAGTTACTATGTAATGTCATAATTTTTAACTGAAATTTATGGTTGTAGCTTTCCAGTAGTTTGCGTAATCTAATCAGATGATGGTAACCTTAATAATGTGTACTCTTTTCCCATGTATCTAGCTTATTAGATGTTCCACTGAATCCCAACCTTACAATACTCAATCTTCACTGTAACCACATACCAAAAATCGAGGGTTTGACTGAAGTTTGGCAGCTGCGACATCTTGATCTATCATCCAACCGTATAACACAAATCAACGGTTTAGGAAATCTTTCCTCCTTACGCACCCTAAACCTATCCTGCAACTTAATCACAAAGGTTGAAGGTAAGCCCTTGATACCTCCGAATGAACATTACTTTGCTTGAGCTTTTCCATTGTCTGGAATTATTTGCTCAGTGTATGACTGCAAACAGCACCGCAAGATACACATTTTAATCTTTTGAAAGTTTCAAACAAAAATATACCCTGACATGTTTTTCTCTCCTCTCAAGGTCTTGATGTGTTGATAAATCTCACCAGATTGAACTTGTCATATAATCGCATATGTGATCTCACAGGTAAGACTCAATCAGACTCAAAGAACTAGTAGTGATGGTAAAAAGTTGTGTCTGCTTGTTGAACTGCAGTTTGTCATTAAAGAAATGCCACTTGCAGGCCCCGGATGTGAGCTCAGGTGCTGAAGACAACCTACTCTATATGTTATCTTTTTTGTGCATGTTTTTACCTGTGTGAATGTAACTATCATTCTTGTTTTGTATCTTGAAATCTCATAAGATTGTTTAAGAAAGTCTCTGCTGCCCACAGGCCTCTTGTACCTCCATGGCTCAGAATATCAACTAAAGCACCTCCAGCTCCATGGCAACCGCTTGGACAACAGTAACCATCTACTGCAGTGCATGGTGGGACTGCAGAACCTTAAAGATGTCACGCTAACGGCTGACACTGTTAATGCTCCTCAAAATCCAGTTTGTGCTCTTCCAGGTATGGCACAGCTTCCTTTGGTTTCACTTGGGTACACGTGCTATGATTATGTGAATTACCTGTATTTGTGTGTGGTGTTCTTTCTCTCCAGGATATAGGGATACAGTCTTAGAATCCCTGCAACAGGTGTTCATCCTAGATGGAGTTGACCGTTTCGGCAACCCTGGAGAAGACAGCCCCACTGATATCCCGGGTTTAGAGGACTTTCTCGAGCACCTGTTATGCACAGATACCAATGTTGACGTAAGAACAGCAACGTTCTGAAAGCAGCTAAACAGTGTTGGGCAGAGACTGTTAAATACAGCACATTTCCAATAACTGAATTTGAAACTGAAAAATTGAACTGCTTTTTGTTTTTTCTCTCGACAAGACAAACAGGAGAGCTGACAGGCCCCGTAGTGCGCCCCAGACTGATGACGTCCTGGCCCAGTTTGGCAACAAGACTGGGCCAGGCAGAGGACCTGGAGCTCCAGCAGCTGTCAAACCTGGCCCAACCACAACACACTCTGCCTCCAGAAACCATATCAACGAACAGCGCATTAAGAAACTGGAACAGCAGGTGTCCCATCTCTTCCAGAAGGTGGGTCATATAACACATCAATTTTTCCTTTAAAAAAAAAAAAAAAAAAAGAAAAAACCTGGTCTGTACTCAGTATCCACAAACAGAATCACATCAACAGAGGGGAATATCTTAGTCATCATTTTATCAATCTATCACATGTGTTCTCATAGAAGTTACAGTGTTTTGCTAAATCAGTCTGTTGCATTGAAAGAAGCAGCTCTGACTCCATTGTCAGAGTACATTTACATTTAGTCATCACCCTAATACTAGATTATTCTAATGTCTCAGCAGTAAAATGTGAATTAAATATTATCTTACTGCGTCCTAAGGTGCCTGAGAAAGGTGGCTCCACATCAAGCACTTCCAGCCCTCCTCTGGCTCTGAGGGCGAAGAGGGACACAGATCTGACATCCGAGAGTGACTGCGACAGCGGGAAGGAGAACCGGCGGCGTTCCAAAATCCCGAAGCAGACCAGGAGTTCCCCAGGGAAAAAAGCCAACAAGGACACAAGAGGCAAACCATCAGCCATCAGGTGCCTAGACCATCCGTTCTGCTGAGACATAGAATAATCTAGTATTAGGGTGATAATGTAGAATTAACGTGTCCTTACATCCTTACATATGTGTAGACACAAGCAGCGTCAGCTAGGGCTGAACGATTTGGGAAAATAATCTAATTGCGATTTTTTACCAAAATATTGCGATTGCGATTTAATATGCGATTTTTTTTTTATCCTCTTTTTTTCCCAACAAAACGTAATGAATGATTTAAATATGACCAACACAATATTAGATACATTTAGTGTAAAATATTCTTTCCCACATTTTACATTTTTATTGAACTGCTCATTACAGAAACAAGAACAACAAATCGGTGGCTTTTTAAACACTGTGTGCAAAATGAATTTTTTTTTTTTTTAGACCACGTTTTTTAATCGCGAACGTTGCGGTTAGAAAATCGCGTTTTATCATATCGCGATTAAATCGAAAATGCAATTAATCGTTCAGCCCTAGCGTCAGCATGTTGCCAAGAACAACAAATCGGTGGCTTTTTAAACACTGTGTGCAAAATGAATTTTTTTTTTTTTTAGACCACGTTTTTTTAATCGCGAACGTTGCGGTTAGAAAATCGCGTTTTATCATATCGCGATTAAATCGAAAATGCAATTAATCGTTCAGCCCTAGCGTCAGCATGTTGCCTACACATCCACTGTTCAAAGACTAAAAGCATGAATGATCTTTGAACATGCTTCACGTGCCAAACTCTCTTATTCATCCGATATTAGAATCTGTTACAAGCTACAGTTGTTCATTTTGAGGGTCAAGTTCGTGAAACCTGATGAACGCCAGCTAGAGTTGTGCTCTGACGACTATGCTACACAGTGACTATTATGTGTATAAATGATAAACTGACACGAACGTACAAGGAATGGTGATTTTCATTCGTAGCCTGATCTAATTATCGAACTTGACTTGTTTATGCGGTTTTGAGCCATTCAGTTAATAGAAACAGATGGTGTGGTCTTATCCCAGCCTGAGCCTGAGCCTGAGCCTGAGCCCGCTGCACAGTGACAGCCTCTCTGGTGCCTGCTGTCTGAGGAGAAGAACTCGCTGGTCACCTGCCTCCTCTCCCTCATGAAAAATGACTGTCATTACAGTCAACCCCATGGTCTCACGTACCCCGAGAGGATAATTCTTTTTTAATGAAGATACATCACTTGTACCCGCTAGTGGAGGATAAAATAGATTGACATTTGTTATTATATTAATGGTCGCCTAAATTAAATAAAGCACATCTGACTAATTTCACAGCGGGCTGGCCGCATGTGTCTGTTATCTGATTAAATAAATCAAATTCGTCTCATTCGCCAGAGTCAGGGAGACACAAAATCAATCTGGTTTTACCTGGAGTACCTGACAAGATGGTGGTAGGAGACAAACCCTTATTCAATGTCAGATTACCAATGCACATTTAGACAGTACATGGTATAGGCTGTATTATACTATTCATTTTGATGAATAAATACAGGATTGTGTGGTTAGAGAGACCAGTTTAAAAATGCTTGGGTACCAACATTGAGCTGAGGTCTCTCTCGTTTGCTCTGTCACATTCCCTAACCTGTGGTTTCTTGGTTATTTGCTGATGAATTTTGACACTTAAAATCCTACAAATATGGGCCATGCTAAAGATTCTGTTTACAGACACAGTAAATCACAATTGTATACTAATTTGTGTAAAACTGTAATTTGTGACCTCTGCGTTGATTTATGGTGAAGTATTGCCATAGCAAGAAATAGTCACACACACACACACACACACACAGTAATCAACACTGTTAAAATGTCAACTCTTTATGTTTTTGTGTTCTACAGTGGTTCAGATACACATAAATCAAGTAGCTCAAAGTTCCCTATGGGCCAGACAAAGAGGCAAGGGGTCCATTTATCATCCCCTGGGACGACCAGGAAGGGCTTGAAAAATGCAGCATCAAGGGAGGCAGATGAAAGGAAATCAAACAAAGGCGAGGAGGAGACCTACAGGGTATGCAGCCATCTTATGACATGATATTAGGTGAAAGAACAAAAAAGGAACATCTTATATTTTCGAATTGTTTTATCATCGGCTTCAATTCAACATCTCAAGATAAGGTGGGGTCAGCTTCTCTGTCTTTACGAGAAGAGGTAGGAGAAATGACCATTCTGTACTATTGTGATGTAATGGCATGAAAATAAATCAAATCACTGTGGATACAAAGTATCAATTGTTTATTGTTGAATTGTTGGTATTTTTATCATGAGAGTTACTGCAGCCTGGGTTTTCATGTTGTTTCCTCAAGTGGTCCAGATTTGTTTATCTCTTAAAAAAGAGTTAAAATAAATAAAGAGATCTGTATGAATGAGCTCTTTTGTCACTCTATGTCTCTCTCTCTCTCTCTCTGTTTGTGTGTGCGCGTGTGTGTGTGTGTGTGTGTGCGCGTATGTGTGTCTGTGTGTGTGTGTGTGTGAAGGCTATCGTGGAGGAGCGTGATCAGGAGAGGGAGCGGCGCTGGAAGGCAGAGCAGGCGGTGAGGAAGCTGACGGAGCAGCTGAAGAGCCTGCAGACCCGCGCTAGTGAGGAGAAAGACCTGCAGAGCATGGCCCTGCACACCACAGAGAGGTTAGCTCGCTCGCTCGCTCACACACGCTCACACACACACACACACTCGCTCACACTCACTCACTCGCTCACACACACTCGCTCACACTCACACACACACACACACACACACACACACACACACACACACTCACACACACTCACACACACTCACTCTCACACACTCACTCACTCACTCACACACACACACACACTCACACACACACACTCACACACACTCACTCTCACACACTCACTCACTCACTCACTCACTCACACACACTCACACATTCGCACTCACTCACTCACTCACACACACAGACTCACGCACACTCGCTCACACAGACAAAGACAAAGACACAGACATAGACAAACACACGCACACACACACACACACA
Source organism: Clupea harengus (assembly GCF_900700415.2). NCBI lineage: Eukaryota > Metazoa > Chordata > Actinopteri > Clupeiformes > Clupeidae > Clupea > Clupea harengus. Next base: position 7,159,654 of record NC_045176.1, read on the forward strand.
CACACACCCTGAAAGGAATAAAGTTCGCTTTCTTCTGATTCTCTCTGCTCCCCCCCTTTGGCTCTGTAAAGTGTCTTGAGCTGATGTCAATTGTTAATGGTCCAAAATAGATGAAAAGAGTTTAATTTAATTCATATTTTATTGTGAAAGGCAGCAGTTTTGGCATAAGTAAGCCATTTTGAAAGCCGTTCGAAAGAAATTAACCGCTTCCCTCCAATGTGACCGGGAACTGCAGTGACAGGCAGGATATTTGCTTTAGATTATATGTTGTATTGAAAACCACTGAAATGTGAATTCCCAATATTATAAGAACTGACCTCACATTTAAAGCAGCCTGCCCCTCGCCCATTATTTCTATCTGTTCTCTTATCTTGTTCTTCTCTCTTTCTCTTCTGCACGTCTTTGTTGTTGTTGTTTTACTATACTCCATATGCACACGCACACATTGCTCTCATTATTTAGTTCTCTTTAAAAAAAATTGTCAGACGTTGTCAACGTATTTTGGAATTATTTCTATTTACCTGGAAACGCAATCCAGACCATAAGCCATAAATCCAGCACCACAGGAGCCTCCATGCAGTAAAGAAGATAAAAGAGCCTCATTTGGCAGCTTTGTTTCACCTCAAAGGGCTCTTGTACCTGTATTTCTGCCATCTTTCGTAGCCAGTTATTAGCCCTCATGTCTGAATTGTAATTGGCACGGGTCTGGGCAGACCACGGATGGAATACTTACGGGTATAATTATCCTTAATCAACCGCTCCCAATGTCCCAATCACCCCTGATTTAGATGTCGGTGCTGAAGAGCGTTATAGATGCCTGTTTCTCATTAGCTGAGATAGGGGACACGGGGACCGTGTTGATGTTCTGCAGAGCATCGCCCCCGGCAACCCAACACTCCAACCCCCAACCCCCCCCCCCACCCCCAAATGGTGATAAATCGTAATTATGATGGAAATTAAATCCATGGCGACAGGCATATGTCCTCGGTGACGCATGATTCTGTCTTAATTGCCACCTTCACCTTGGCTGTACTCCCTGCTAATGACTGTGCCCTGACAGTCGGCAGGGTCAGAGCTTTTAATGGTTTCCAGGCCTAGGAAAATGGGATTTTAAAGATGTCCACATTTAGTATTTTTGTCCAAGGTGCTCCCATCACACAAATAAATGCATTACATCCACTGTGCCTGTGGAGTTTCACAGTTTTTGTAAATGTTACACTTGTGAAAGTTGTCATTTTCTGTCAGTCTTTTTCCCATGAGCTAACGTATGTAGGTCTGTATGTGAAATGAGGGCAATGCGGTTGTGTGGCTCTTTTCTGTATTTATGAAAAATTATCTCACGCGTCTTTGAATTAAATATATTTCATTAATTATCCCACTGACATCCCACTCTTATTTAATCAAAACTAACCCTCACAAGCCTATAATTAGTGTTTTAATTAAGACAGTTTCGGAACGCAGACTTCAGTCATCACTCAAGATTAATTAGTAGCAGTTATTCAATGTAGAAGTGTACTGTGTGAAAAGATGGATGCTGACTGACATATTTGTGTTACTCTCTCTCTCACACACAAACAGAAACTCATACACACACATCACCCCCCCACACACACACACACACCCACACACACACACACACACACACACACACCTCCATCTCCCTCTCCCGTCCGTTCCTCTGACCTTCTCTCTTCATCTCTCCCTGACAGGCTGAAGGAGCTGCTGCTGAAGGAGCGCTCTGAGCGCTCGTCCCTGCAGGCCAGAGTGGAGGAGCTGGAGGACAGGCGGGGCGACCGGGCCGAGCAGCTGGAGCTGACGCGCAGCCGGGAGGACCAACTGAAGAGGGCGCTGCGCAGCTTGGAGGACCAGGTGGCCCAGGCAGAGGCCCTCAGGGCCCAGCAGCAAGCGGAGGAGGTACTGGAGGAGCCCCTTTCCCCCCGTAGCTGGCACCACATGTGTAGAGCAGTGGCACATTTGGACCACCGGTGGCCACATTCGGCACGTTATGTTGTTGCTGTCTTTGTCTGGGTTGGTGAGATTCGGTGGCCTAAGGTTACTGAATGACATGGTTAAACAAAGAATTGAATGAAAGTTGAAAAGTGAATGCAATTCAGTAACTTGGGATTGCTACTAGACTTTTCACCCTATTAAGATCAAATGTTCCCATTATTAAACATGGTCTCATTAAGGCTCATATTAATCTACTGTTTATTTCGACACTTACATTAATATATGACCTTGAATACAGACACATAAATCAGCTGTTATGAATCTGGAACGATCCATGATTCAGAAATTGTATTTTTGTCCATGACTAACTTTAATGCCTCTTTGGGAAACTGACACTCAGCAATTTTGGAGATGTTGAAGGATTAAATATGTTGTGGAACTTCATCTTGTTACTGTACATTATAATTTAAAATGTGCCATGTAACAGTACAAAAGAAATACCATCATGGCTGCCTCATAATTATCCTGATCTTTTTAAACTCCTCGTTTTTCAGATGAAGCGCTGCAAAGAGCTTGAGAACAGGGCTGCTGCTCTCAAGAGGGAGGTGGAGATCCTGAGGGCGACACTGCGACAACAAAAGGACAAAGTACAACAGCTGCATGAACTTCTGGTGTCCAGAGAACAGATCCACAGGTACATGCTGGCTAGCGTAGCTGTAAATGACCCACCTTTCCTGCCAGGTGCCAGGACCTCCCCTCAGGGGGTCCCAGAGAATTCCTATTTCATGTCTGATAAGATCAAATCAGCAAACATTTCAACCGTCCCCGCAATGTGATAAGATAAGGAGTTAACAATGAAGCCAAACAAAGCTGGCAAAGACATTGTAATACAATAGAAGATTAGTAACATCCTTCACATCCTGGGTGGCCAGTGTTCTAGCAGATTTACCTCTCCAAAGTATTCAATCACTTCCCTAATACCGTTGCTACCTTAATACCCCTAAGAATTAAGATATTTAGGAATTTCTGCTTCAGTTATGACACATCACATCACAGCTTTTCTCTCTCTCGCTCTCTCTTTCTTTCTTTCTTTCTTTCTTTCTTTCTTTCTGTCTTTCTCTCTCTTTCTTTCTTTCTTTCTTTCTCTCTCTCTCCCTCTCTTTCTCCCCCCCTCTCTATCCCTATATCCCTCTCTCTCTCTCTATCTCTCTCTCTCTCTCTCACACACTCACACACATTGATGTCATGACTGCACAGGAAGGAGCTGGAGTCGCGGCTGCTCCCTGACAGTGCACAGTATCGAGAGGCGCTGGGGAAGGAGGTGGCTCTCGCCGAGCAGAGGCACGAGCACACGCAGACTGCCCTCAAGTGCAAACTGGAGGAGAGTCGACAGCAGTACGCCGCCCTGGAGGACGAGTTCCGTATGGCCCTCACCATTGAGGCAGCTCGCTTCAACGAGGTAGCGTCCTACTGTTACGCTAATGATGCATTGCAAACCCAACGAGACTCCATGCTATACATTGCCAGAAGCATTAGAAAGTTACTACTTATATCCCTCTTCTAAATCTGCATTTTGCTTGACTGGTTTGCCTGTGTAAAAACTTGAGCATGAATTGCTTCTGTCGAGCACACACCATCATAACACCACCATCAGAACAACACCATCACAACAACACCATCCCAATCAATGGAGAAATACCAAGGACGGATAAGGTTGCTAGACATGTGCTGCCTGTTTCCTGTGTGCCAGGTGAAGACTGCTTTCGACCACGCCAGCAGGGAGCTGGCTGAGCTGAAGGCCTCCCTGGCCCAGTCCCAGCAGCAGGAGCAGAAGTCTGTGGCTCTGGTGCAGGAGCTCACTACCATGGTGAGGGAGCAGAAGGACCGCATCGCTGAGGTCACCAAGTCGCGAAAGGAGGCCATCACTGACCTGAAGGTGTGGAACCTGAAGACTTTGACTGCCCTTGCACTAATTTGTAACCAAAAAGTTTTAGGAGATTGCCGTCAGTGCTCTTAGATGGTGTAAATGCAGTTCATGTTTGTTATTCGGCAAACTTTTTTGTCCACAGTGAATGTACAATGGAGGTTTTGGGCCCAAATGGGAAATTACCTTGTGAAAGTGGCCCACTCTTCCAGTTGATCTGCAGGAGACGTGGCTGTTAGATGTTTTCTGTTGCGTCATGGTCATGGACTGTGTAGTTACTTGTGTCTACTGTAGTCCCGCATCCAGTCTCTGGAGGAAGCAGCAGAGAAGGACCGGAGTCTGGGCTTGCAGGTGGAGCTTCTGAAGAAGGACAAGGCCAGGCTGGTCGCCCAGGTCGCCGCACAAGAGTCTGTCATTGATGGCCTCCGATCTGAGAGGAAACTCTGGGGACACGAGCTGGCGCAACAGGGTATGATGATAATAATAATAATAATAAACTTTATTTGTATAGCACCTTTCATGCAAAACAATGCAGCTCAAAGTGCTTAACAGCAAAGAAATTACGTGCACAAAGAAATTACATGCACAGTGGTCCACATAAAAATAGACATCAAATAAACATAAAACATAAAAACTAGGATAGAGTGCATAAAGATTTAAGATAAAAAATAGAATACATAAAATGCATAACATAAGATAGAAAATAAAACTCTGCAGAGATATATGATGTCTCTGAGGAAACTACAGGTGTTCCAGTTTTAAATATTACTCATATTACCAGTAAAAAATCCCTCTGTACTAAGGTCTACAAGCACTCGTAACATGTTTGTGACGGTAAAGCTCGAAAATGAGTTCAATTACTTCAAGCTTACCAAAGGGCTGTGATGTGATTTGTGTTTCTTGTGATCTTTAACCTACCACTCACACACTCACAGGGGCATCTTTAGCCCAAGACAGAGGTCGTCTGGAAGCAAAGATTGAGGTTCTGTCTAGTGAGCTGGAGACACAGAAGAAGCAGAATGAGCGCGACAGTGACGGGCTGAGGATCAAAGCCAAGATTGTGGACGATCAGACGGACACTATCCGCAAGCTCAAAGAGGTAATAGTAAGGTTATCTTCTTAGTTTTGGTGTTTCATCAGTACGCCAGAGACTCATGCTCCTCACCACAGTCACTTGCAGTGACTGGAAGGAACAGATGGAGGAAAGGAACTGGTTGCATTTTCTTTGTTGGATTTTCTGTCTTTCTTGCTTGCCACTCCATGTTGCAGTAAACTCCATCGATCAAATAACTTCCCCTCCATTTGTTCTGGTCTCTCCTTTTCCTCTCCTCTCCCTGGTTCTTCCAGGCGCAGCAGGAGCGTGATGAGCAGCTACATCGGCAGCGTGAAGAGGGGGCGCTGGCAGAGCGGCGCTTTCAGCAGAGGCTGAAGGAGGAGACGGCCCCAGTGGTGGAGCTCCGTGACCGTCTGGAGCAGCTCAGCCTCCGCAAGGAGGAGCTCAAGCAGCAGCTGGAGGACAAGGAGGCCGAACTGGAGGAGGTCAAAGAGGCCTACAGGTATGTGCATTTATGTTTATCATAGTGACTTACCTACCAATACCTACTGGAAGAACCTCTCACCGAACTTTGTAGCATAGAAGTTTGTAGAGATTGAGATTGAGATTGTCACTTCTCCATTGATGACTAGGTATTTTACTATCAGTTTGAATTGAATATGTACTACACATTCTTTTTCCCTGGCAGGGCTTCTAATAACAAATGGCAAGAGAAGGCTGGCTTACTCAGCAGGCTTGAGACTCAGGTGAAACGCATGAAGGAACATTTTGACTCCAAAGAGAAAACCCTGCTGGAGGAGAGAGACAAAGCATTGCAGGGTCACAAGTAAGACCTGTGGGATATCGATATGTTTAACTGTAGTTGCACTAGTACAACGGTGCAGATGGGATTTTTTAACTGGGGGGGACGCTAACATCGCCTAATCAGCTGTGCAGAGTTATTAACTGATGATTGTCGCCTCGAGGACGGATCGGGGTCACTATGAATCTGGGGGGGGCATGTCCCCCCGTCCCCAGTGCCATCTGCGCCACTGCACTAGTACACCATTTTTCAGAGAGCTAGAATAATGCTTTTACATAATATGCTTTAAAATGAGGATACTGCATTGTAATTAGTCTGAATGGTTTTCTGTTTGTCTGTTAGAGGTGCTGTAGAGAAGTTGCGGAATGCAGATGATGCTTTTCGCAGACAGCTGGAGACTCTTCAGGCCTCCCATCAGACTGAGCTCCTGCACCTCATCAATGACAAACAGAAACAGATTGAGCTGGCCAATCACAAGGTAAAACTGCTGTCTCAAAACAATGTTTTTCTTAACGGATGCCAGCAGCAGAAATAGTCTGGAAATGTTTCTTTGGATCTTGCAAATAGAAGTCATAACTTTTCAAGATGTTGTCAAAATGAAAACAACTCCAATTGCATTCCCACTGGTCCCATCTTCTACAAGTCTGAAAGAGCAGTGATTGGGGCACCATGGTACTATGTGGGGAATTGGAACCGTCTTACTAAAAAAACATATTTCTGGTAGCATGTAGGAAATTGTACAACAGTGAAGGGTTATTGTTACATTTAAGTATAATTTTACTCTAGCACATGGAAGAGTTCTTGTGTTCATCCCACTTAACTAAAACTAGTATTGTGTGGGCTGCACATCAAATTAGAGTGCTGCCTTGACTACAAAATTACTGCAACGTTTTCTGAAGTGTTTGGTATCATGCAGGTGATTGAAGTGGAGGAGGAAATGCGGCACCTATTGGAGGAGACCGAGAATACCAAACGGATGATGGAAGAGAAAATGAGACGTCTCACCAGCGTATTGAAAGAGTTCTGACCAAATGTTTTGTTGCATTATCAGGACAGCGCAAATTTGTGCTTTTCTTTCTTTTAGTCCCTGTTTTGCACGTACATTTGTAAATAACACGTTATGAGGAGCAGTGATGTTGTATCATAAGTTATCTATGCTAAGTTATTTTAATTATGTTTGTCTTGGATGAGTTTTACAACCTGATCTAATTTGTGTTTATCTCTTTGAATGTCTTTACACGTTTAATGGAAACTGTAACCAACGTGGCTTGTGTGTCCAGGAAAACTGTGACTACATCGTTAGTGAAATAAAGTACATGTCCTGTCAAAAGCTCGCAAACGAACTCGGCCGCCTAGGACAGGTGGTCGGGGAGTTTCTTAGTTGCCATGGTAATTGTAATCTAACGTCACTTCCTTTCATTTAAAACGCCTCGAGCTTCAAAGCTTGCTTGTGTCTTCACCTTCGGAGCCCTGAGGTAAATGGAGTAAGGGGGTGAAAAGATACTCCTATCTCTGCTGAGTCAAAAACACCTCCAAGGTATAAGAGAATGACTGAGGTAAATACCTCGACCCGGCCGAAGTCAACGCCGAATGGGTCAAGTCGGCATGAGAAAAGTTTGGGTCTACTCGCAATCAAATTTGTGACATTACTGCAAGAAGCGAAGAACGGAATACTCGATTTGAAAGTGGTCAGTAATCTTGAAAGTTATGCGAGCGTTGCAGATGTATTGAATTATTTGTATTGTTTTGAAATAATTATCTTTAACTGTTAACTGCTTTCTAATTTAACTTACGTGCAACGCAATGGGATGTGTAATGTTACCTTGGCCAACGTTATGACACTCACAATGAAGGCAGGACACAAAGGAGTTGGCAGTGAACACTAACTAGCCAATGTTAGGTTTAAATGTCCGGACAAATGTCTTCGGTCGTAGGAAGGCCGAAGTGGTTGGCTTGTTTTTTGGTGATCATGGAAGTACCTATGCGTGGTAGGTGGGAGATGAAAATGTAAATGATGCGTCTTTGGAGCGCCTATGTTTATTGCTGCGTAGATATAGCTATTGTCATCTAAGCAGGTGCACTGATATTTTTTTTCCACAGCCATGACCTGGCGCACCTTGCCATAGCGACTAGCCTAGCTTTAATCACTGCGCTCATTAGTTCATTAGTTATTAAGACTTTGCCAGGGGATATTTCTCTAACATTAATCTTTTTTTCAGCTGAAAAAAGTAGAATGCATATTTGTCAATTGAGTGACTTTAACTTTGATTTAACCAGCACCTGTCTAGTCATGTAAAGTTAACGAATTTGGCTAACGTTATTTCTAGCGGACCAGCTTTCTGTGAATTGGCTATTGATTGTTCCTAGTACGCTAAATGCACTTAGTTTACGGAACACATTTACTCCGATTAGAGATACTGGTCAACAGTTTATGTCAGGGTCAAAATTTTAAATGGACAACTCGAAAAGACTCGCGCTCAAGTGACAAACTAGGAAAACGTTAAATAAATAGTTATGGTATTCTCCGATAGATTATTGCGTTTTATAGAATCCGTTTTATTTTGGGCGATTTATTCATGTGAATGTCGTAAGTATGTTACAGTGAAATAGTGATCATTTTCATGTGGTGACAGGCAGCAGATACTCTGGCGGTCAGGCAGAAAAGAAGGATCTATGACATTACAAATGTACTAGAGGGTGTTGGGCTCATTGAGAAGAGGACTAAGAACACCATCCAGTGGAAGTGAGTGGGAATCATGAAATTACTATTACATCCGTTCTTCATATAATTGCATAACTTATTAACTGGACACCAGCTCCTTTGTATTTCAGTATGCAGTCTCATTAATGCACAGATTTGATGTAGGACGAAAGACATGCAGAATGCCTTGTCATCACACAGTATTTTATGTATTTCTTCTCTGTTTGTGTGACAATGTTGTCTTCCCACTCTGTAATCTCTGGTCTTCCTCTTGGCCAGAGGTGAGAAAACAGGATGCCAGACCCAAGAGATGCTTGAGCACGTGGAGCTGCTTAAAGCCCAGATCTTAGAGCTGGAGATGAAGGAGCGTGAACTTGACCAGCAGGAGGCCTTGCTCCAGGAGTGCCTCAAGAATATAAGTGAAGACCCAATAAACAACAGATATCCTTTGGTAGACTGGAAATGGGCACAGTCCTGATGCTGACTACCCTGTGGCCTACTTTTGAAGAAGTGTGAAGAATTTAGCCAATTGAATGAAACTTTACTCTCTCATCATGTGGGCAAGCTGCTGACGCCTTATTTAGGGATCATATTTCTATTTCAGAATATCATGTTTCAGAAGGCTGCACTGCAGGAAATGGAATTGTCTGTGGAAAAATTAAAGGTTTAAGGGGCCTTCCAACGATTCTTTGTTAAGTAGAAATTCAGGTCCTTTGGTCATGTTTGCAAATTATATGTATAGTATTGCATTCCACTTAACTTATCTGTCTCAACAGCTAACTGCTATATTTATCTGTTGTACTAGTGGTATTTTTCCTGTTTTTCCAGTTTGTAGCAGCAGCTAAAACTGCCAACCCACAATGGGAAGCATACAGCTTGTTTTCATTAAAAGAAAGTCTTGATTATTGTGCTCTGTTTGAACACCCTATCTCTGTCATTTTGCACCACTTGAATTTTTCATCCATTTCTTGCGAACCCCTTAACACGACACACCTATAAATATGTCACGCATGAAGACATGTGTGATTCATTCAGTGGAGACACCCTTTTGGCTGTGATGGCCCCATCAGGAACAGAGCTAGCGGTTGCTGGACCGGTATGTAACTTTTTTTTTATAACTTTGTGACAAATTTGTGTTTGTCTTTCTTGTGTGTAAGCTGCAAAACAGATGTGAAAGCTGCAAAACAGATGTAAAACTTAATTGTTCATGTCCTTAAATGTCTTCTTGAATGTGCACTCTGATTTTAAACGTGTTGCTTGAATGCTACCTCTACCCTAGGCTCAGACTGAGAAGAAGAGGTACCAGGTGAAATTGCGGAGTCAGCTGGCTCCCATCCAGGTGCTTCTGATCAACAGGGAGTCCAGCAGTGCCAGGCCTGTGGTGTTCTCCGTCCCTCCCGCTGATGACATCTCGGTCATGCCCACTCCCCCCAGTACCCCTGCAGGGCTCCAGAGGTGCTCCCTAGCACACAAACAGCTGGGCAGTCTGGAGCCCGGCCAGTTTAAGACCAGGCCCCAGATCAGCCCCTTCTCCTCCCCACCAGACACGCATATGGGTATGTTAGTAACATTTAAAAACAAAATGTTCTAGGTCGATCTCAATTCAAAGGGAAGGAAAAAGTTAGTGATAAAATCAGTGATTGAATGAATGAAACTAGCCCCCTCCCACCCCATTATCGCATGCTCTATGAATTCCAGCGTAATTTTTCTGTCAGATTCGTATGCAGACACTGTCCTGCACTGTGAGGAGCGGCTAATTAATGTCTGTTATCTCTCCGTGTAGATTGTCACCCTGAGACTCCAGAGAGCATGAGTCTGCTTGTGCAGGACTCGCTGGGTGGGTCTGAGTCCTCCCTCCACTCCCAAGTGCCCATGGATGGGCCTGACCTGCACTCCATGCTGGAGCAGATGAAGGAGGAGCGGGAGGGTGAGAAGAGCCCCAGGCTTCTGAAGCATGGCCGTACGCAGGGTTTTAGAAATACTGAGGTCCAAAAACCAATCTTGCTAGCTTAAAAAGAAAAAGAAAAGATTTCCCTGATCTACATATGTGCTTTTAAAGACATGTGGAGGGCTAAAATTGGATAACAATAGCTTTAGACCATGTCAGTGGGCAGTAGCAAGCAGTCTGCCAAGCAGCAATGCATGCAATTAAGGTTAAATGTTGCAATGAATGATCCACACTACAATCTGGAAATACAGAAGGTGTTGAAGTTTAATGAAATGGTTCAAGTAAAGGGAAATTCAGACTACAGACACCACTGAAAGCTAATTGTAACCAAACATGGGAACAATAGGTCAATTATTGCTGTGTGTGTTTACCTTGTGTGTCAGTGGAGAAAGTAAACATAGGGTTCAATTGTTAGGGTTAATCATTTTAAATGAATTGAATTAAATGAAAATAAATGTATAGGGGTACCTCATCTTAATATGCATTTCAACCATTAACACAAACTGAACTGAGGGAAAGTATTTCAGTAGGACATTGGATGGATGGATAGAATTAATGTTAGCTATCTAGTTAATTCACTGAAGTGAAACTAAGTAGCCTGCATCATGATGGACAGCCATTGTTTAACTTGGAGCGACCGCACATGAGATATTAGTCAGATGATATCTGGGGATGAATGGCATTGAACTACAAGTAGTCCAGTAGTAAAGTTCACTAGTTACCTGTATCACACTTTGGCGGATACAGCTGCCTGTTAGGTTTGTTGACATAATCAAAAAACCACAGTGTTGAGTTAAGATTCTCTAGTAATGACAAGATCATTCCCTCCACCCACGGTGAAGTATAGACGGCGGTGATCAGATGAGAAATGTCTTTGCACCAGCACAGTAGAGTTATTCTTTGGCAGTTTTTTCACTACTTATATTATATACACCTGGGAAAACATCCTGAGGACCTCAGTGGTGGATACGGCCATGCTCTGAAGCACTACACATCAGCTCTGTTCACATGTAGCAGTTCCTCCCATGTATGTAGTATGAGTGCTGCACAGTCCCCTCTATCCAGACCTGTTTCTTTGGAGTGACTTTTATCATATGCTGTCGTCACAGTCAGAGTTTTCTTTTACCTCCAGGAGTTGCTGACCTCATAGACGAGCTGATGTCATCTGATGGTATGCATTCAGAATTAATGTTTTCTTCCTGCCATCATGACGGTAGTATCCTAAGACTTTTTAACTCACATGCTGGAAAAAAGATACAATTTGACTTAACTTATGGAAAAAAAACAGACCCTATGCTGGTAAAATAGGTTAACCCAGGTGAGTCACTGTTTGGTAAAAGTAGCCTAAATGTATATACTTTCTTTTTTTCCTTCTGTTTTACTGGTTTGAGTGCACTTGTTGGTTGTTTTGTTTGTTTAACAAACCCAAAGCGTGGAGTGGCAGCCTACCTCACTAGATTTAAATTGAGCCTAAATTGCTGTCTGTGCTCATAGTCTGAATATTTGTGTTCAGGTAGGCCTAGCTCAAAACAGAAGGTGCATGTTTCAGATCCTAGTGGTGTATTCCTTTTGTATGTATAATTAGCTAGCTTACTTGTCCATTTTCACATAAGCCTGAAGTCTGACGGGCTTTATTTCGTCTTTAGGTTATTGCGATGGCCTCTTCTACATCTGAAACCGTTTGAAATAGTATTCCACCTCACATCTTGGGTCCTTGGAATCTGGACCAGTAGTCACCAGTAGCTTGTAGAGGTTTTAACTAAATCGCTCCGGTTACCCTAATGCTTATCATGATGGTTTTATGGGAGGAAGAGGGCCAGCATTGCACAAAGCCTAAAGTCTAAAAATGTTGTTTGCCTAGGGAGTGATTTCAGAGCTTCCCTGGCACACACTCAGCGTTCAACACAAAAGAACAGACAACCCAGTATCATAAAATCAGCATCGTCATGTTGGTTACTAAGTGACTTTTTTCTTTCTGCTGTTCTTTTGCAGTCTTCCCTCTGCTGCGCCTCTCGCCCAACCCAGGTGTGGATTTCAGCTTCAACCTGGATGACAGCGAGGCGGCCTGTGATCTGTTTGACGTGCACATCCTTAATTATTGATTAATTAGCACTTGAGGAAGAGCTCTCACTGAGCCTTTGGACTGCACAAACAACACAAGTGTCTTTTGGTTAGCCAAGGTAATTATTTAAGCCCATAGTAAATGTCTCCCTATACACTACACACATTGAGTTTATGATCACTGCCTACTCTGAGTCTGTGGTTGTACAGCTATGAACCCCAGAAACTGCCTGCCAGATGAGTCTAGGAATTCTCTGCTCCTCCTGTTATTCTAAGGTAGAGCCCTAGCGTGCGGTGTGACCAGCTCCTTTGTGTCTAGATGCTGACTTTCATAAAGATGGCCGTTATGGGTTAGGTTACACAGACAGTTTGCACTGTGCTCAGGGATGACTGACTGACGAGTGTTTTTATTGAGGGGATAAGAGGCCATTTAAGCCAAGCGACAGGTGATGGGTGGGTTTGGGCCAAATATCTTTATGATTCTTTAGATATCTAGCCGATGGTTGGGTGTCGCCGTGTTCTTCCTTATAGAGTATGTGCCATAATACTTCTTATCTTGTTATTTTTGCGAGGGACAATTATACCTGAGATCATTTATAGTGCCTGAAGTCACGTGTTTCTCCTCGATTATTGTAATGTATCCAGTGTTTTCTGATGGGAGATTCTGAAAAAGGCAACCGTAGTAGTTATCAAAAAGGCAGTTTGGTGAGTGAAAGCCTGACGCATGTGACGGCCCAGATTGTGGTAATGAATATAGTGATTTATGTGGTATCAAGACCATTGTGTTTAATTGGTGAAGCACACTGGATTAATAGTCTTAATGCTGCAGACATACTACTGAATGTGTCCCCCCTCAGAGGCGTATGAATGGAGGGCCAAACATAGGTATTTATATTATGTTTTTGACAGAAGTTCCTGAATTAATGTGACACTGCCATGTTTGTGAAGACTTTTTTTGTTCACTAATTATTTATAGTTGTTTGTAAGTTTTTGTTTCTTAACAAAATTATTTGTACTTAATAAATAAATCTATAGTTCTCTCATGAAAGAGGACTCTAAGCTGGCAACTGCCTTTTGATAATCTGCCTTGATCAGTAAAAGAGTGCCTTTTGTATTCTGCTTTGTTTGCCACATATCTGTTGTTCCTTAAAAACAAAGCAGTGCAGTTATCTATTTTTGTTCTGGTTATTTTTTTGCACCTTTTGTAAAGCCAACGTTTGGTATTAAAAGAAAATGACTGCTTTCATTTGTGTTTGTGATTTAATATTCATACACATCTTAACATAATGAGTGTACACTTTCATTATTGTTATCACCTGAGAGCACTTGGTCTTCCATTCTGTGGTTTTAAAATGCCATTTAGTTTTCCAAGCAATGATGATATTTTAAACAGTTCTGTTTGTTAAAGCAAGTAGCTTGTCTTTTGTCCCGTCATATCTGATGGTCCTATGGTAGTAGAGGTGCATTTCTGTAGTCACACACCAGAGGGATGCACTGAGTCGCAGACAGATTGGTAATGAGGAAAGGCGGCGAATGGAGCAAATGTGATGTTATTATATGTGCACATATCTTTTAGTTACCAGTGAAACGTGGGGCCTAGGGTCATAGATGGCTGGTTAAAATGTAATTGGTCATGTTATGCCATGCCCATGAGTGGAGTCATGTAAAAACACACAGTTATTCCAGTAAATGTAAGCAATTACCCAATACCAGCTGCCAACTCTTTGAAGATAAGGACATAGAGCTTGGAGAAAAAAAACAATTTCGAGCTAAACATCCGTGATCCCTAAAGAACTTGGGAAATGGGGTCTACACAACCAAAGGCACTCAACTGTGCAAGAATTTCAGTTTGTTTATAGATTGTGTTGGCTTTATATTTGTTTAAACCTTTCTTTTTCGATTTGCTGAGGTAAGATAATGGGTCAATTCACTACCACTTTGTAGTTGCAGAACATATCTTCCTTTTTCTTATTTGATAACATCATATACTAGTTAAGCAATCTTAGGTTTAACCTAAGTTGAGTCTTCCCACTAAAAGCCAAAATATTTAGAGATTGGTGGACTGATTGCTGGGTGGTGTTATCTTTGTACAAACCTTAAGGATGAAGTTTTTTTTTATCTCAAAACACAGATGTAGACCTGAGCTTTTAGGAGTGGAAGTGTAAAACATTTTTTGTTTTGAACCACAGTAACTTTATCTAGTTGGTGCAGGCCGTTCCTGATGACTTCTGAAATGTAAACAATATAAAAATGCTCCTATCAGACAGAATAGTTGCCTGTTTGTTGTGTTTCGAGGCGAAACGTTGCATTCCTGGAGTAAAATGTCTGCATCATGGAGCGTTAATGGGAATTCAATATGCATAAGAAAACACTTAAATGGATGTGACTTGGGTATAACTTTGGCAGAAATGCAGGAACTGGGGTATCGCCCTGACACTTTTCACAAGATAACAATACAGAGACGTGTAAGACTTCAATTACATCAGTAAAAAAAAAGGCATGCTGAATTCCCAGGCCGAGTTCTGAGCGCTGTGAGAAACCATTATGTGACATGGTTTCAGAGAGAAAAAGAGGGGTGGGGTGAAAGACAACTGAGCGCTGGTGGGTCTCGGATGACCACAAAGCTCAAAGAAACCTGCGGAGCCAAATCCCTTATCACAGCCAGGCTGCTGGAACTGACCCTTTCACAATCTTACCTTCACACTCTCAGCCAAATGTGCCCCTAGTCAACTGAGGCGATGAGATGTTGTTGAAAACTGATTATGACTCTTGCCAAAAAACCTTCCATGACAACAATATAAACAACGAGATCAAGTCCAGCAGGCATCTCCATTACATGTGGGCTTTACTGGTAAACAACACTGAGTCACAGATGTTCCTGAAGCAGTTTTTCCTCCAGCAATACACAATGAGTCATATTTAGTGCATATGTATGTATAAAGCAGATTACAGTTTTTATTAACATTTTTTAAGTTTTAAAAAAATATGTTTTTGAAAAGTGAATGTATAAGCTGAAGTAGTTTCAGCAATAATGTTTAAATTACATGTATCCAGTGCTTATAGCACATGCATTAGGATGTGAGCCCTATAAAATGTGGATAGATTTCATACATTTTTTACCTTCATCAGCTCTCTCTGTCTCTGTCTGTCTCTCTCTGTCTCTCTCCGTCTCTCTCCTTTTCAACCTTTCCCTTCCTTTGTCCCACCCTTCCACTGTTCAAATGGAGAATGTGCTGGTCTCCTGAGACCCTGCGTGGGAGTTTAAGTCTATGTCTACTCCCTGCTCTGTCTCAATAGAACCTGTCCTCCTCCTCCTCCTCCTCCTCTCTTCGAGGCCTTTGGCAAACTTCAGCACGTGCTGTCGGAAGGACGACCCGATGAAGGCGTACAGGACCGGGTTCAGGCAGCAGTGGGTCAGAGCCAGACTCTCTGTGACCTGGGCGGCTCGGTCCAGAGCTTTGCTCACCTCGCAGTGTGACACCAGTGCGTACGCAGAGTCCATCGCCCGGCAGAACTTCACCACGTTGTAGGGCAGCTGGGTGATGACAAAGACCCCCACGACAGCCAGCAGCACTCGGATGACTTTCCACTTTCGTCCCCTTCTCTCCAGAGGCAGCACCCCTATGGTGCACACCACTCGCGAGTAGCAGAACAGCATCACTGTCAAGGGAAGAAGGAACCCCAGCAGCACCTCCGCCACCTCCAGGCAGGCTCGGGTCACGGGGACCATTTCGTGGGAGTAGACCGCCAAACAGGCCGTCCTCCCGCTGACCGTGGACACCACTGTAGAGAACACCAAGTCTGGGACGCCCAGCGTGAACGCAGCGACCCAGCACAGAAGGCACACTCTGCTGCAGTAGCTGGGCCTGAAGCCCCTGCCCTGTCCCCGGTCCCGACCCACGGCGGTGATGGCCAGGTAGCGGTCCACGCTGATGCAGGCCAGGAGCAGCATGCTGCAGGTGAAGTTGATGGTGTAGAGAGCCGAGACCAGCTTGCACAGCACCGCCCCCACCTGCCAGCCCCGAGCAGCGTCCACGGCCCAGAAAGGTAGCGTGAACAGGAGCAGCAGGTCCGCCACAGCCAGGTGGACCACAAAGGCATCAGTCATGGTCTTCAGTCGTTTGTGGTAGGCGTACACAGCCACCACCATCGCGTTGCCCGCCACCCCTATAACAAAGGAGATGGAGTACACCACCGGCAGGAAGGCGCCGGCAAAAGAACGCACGTCGTGCTTCTCGCACACGGTGTGGTAGTCCTCGTAGCTGTCATTGTCGCTGGTGTTGTCGTGGTAACTGTAGTCCTCGTAGTCTTCCATTTTTTTGGCTGGGTTTTTCTGCGATCTGCAGCTAAAAAAAACAAGTCAAGTCAGGGTCAGCGAATCAGCATCAGCATTCTGAGTGTAAACACTTGAAATTCCTGAGAGGAACCACAAGCCTGAGTGTCTAATTAATTGGTATGTTGCGGCTCTGGACCTCGTAAACAGGACATTTATGAGGTGAACCATTAAATAAACATAGGAGATGAACAACTGGTTAACATGGCTGTTTACTGCCATTTCAGAGTAATTTTGCGTGCAGAGAACTATGATGAATATTTCCTGTTATCTTGAACACTTCCGCTGGGATCCAGTTGTGTCAGCACTTA
Source organism: Clupea harengus (assembly GCF_900700415.2). NCBI lineage: Eukaryota > Metazoa > Chordata > Actinopteri > Clupeiformes > Clupeidae > Clupea > Clupea harengus. The sequence continues at coordinate 7,176,738 of NC_045176.1, forward strand.
TGAATGTTGATGTAGGCACTTAGCTAGATATTTTAGATGAGCTTGAATAGACCACCACTCAAAAGTTTGGAAATGCATATTTTTACATATTTATTCTAATATGGTCTTATCTTTCAAAGGGTTTTCAAATAACACGTATCACGTATGAATGAATTAATAGGAAATTCAAGGAATGCCAATGGGGAACCCTTGATGTTCTGGAGTTGATTCAACAGTTATAAGAATATCTTTCCAGAATGTAAGTCATTCCAGAATGTAAGGCATTCGTGAGAAGTGAGCTCATTTCAGGGACACAATTCTTTAATGAGAAGCTTCCACATTTATTAAGTTTATTTTTATGATTTGGATAATTCACAAGTAAAATTGTTATGTATGCTGAGTAAATAACCACGACCATAAATGGCAATTGAAGCCTTCATAGCAGCCCCAGGACTCGTTCAAACGGCAGATTTGTCTGATATTGTTTCTGTGACGCCTAGCAGACTTTGGGCTCTGCAGCCTTCTACGCGCATGTGGCTTCCAGAGAGCGATCTCAGCCAAGGGCACGGAAAGCAGTATTTATCATTCCCTACATTCTCACCCAGCTGAAATGAAAAGCAGAGTTGTGTTCCCCCGAGGGAATTGCAGCTCCACTCCCACCTCCACTGAGCGAAAGGAACATCAGCTCGACAGATGGCAATACCTCTCTGCTTTGCCTAACTGCGGCTAGAGTTTCCCTGCTTAGTCGCTGTCCTTTACCGACCACGTAAACTATATTGACAGTTTATGATGCGTTTCTCGCCCAGATAGAGGTCCCAGGTGGGTTAGTTAAGTAGATATGCTGAAGAGGCTGCCAGATGAACATTTGAGCACAGCAGATACAGAACTTCTGCCTGGAAGTGATTTGCAAGAGCTTACAGTGATTACTTTGGATGGATTTGTGTGATCTGTGATGCATGCCTATATTTAAGCAACTCCAATTTCTGATGAGACCACTACCTCGGTAGCCTGACCCCACTTTCTTGGTCATCGAAAATAATTTACGGATGTGGATTGTGGATTGTGGATGCGGTAGGTTTCTGTGTGTCTCTGTGTGTGTGTCTGTGTGTGTGTCTGTGTGTGTGTCTGTGTGTGTGTGTGTGCATGCAGGACGCCTGGGTCCCCTACCTTTTGGTCTTTTCCTCTGTTGGTGGTGGTATGCAGAGATGGGCTCCTCTCAGGCTGACATTCCTTGTCCTGTGAACACCAACATCAGTCTGAATGCTGCCCAGGAGATATGGTAGATGTGTGTGTGTGTGTGTGTGTGTGTACCAGAGAGAGAGAGAGAAGGAGAAAAACAGTGTTGGGTGGGGTTTCATTTTCAGTCACTATCCAAAATGCATATGCATTTAACCAAATGGGGATATTCAACAGCACGTTCATAGCCCGGATTCCAGTTTAAGGCCTTTAGGGGAAGGTGGTTCAGTGTTTAGTTTTCACGTAATCATGGGTACTTACATAACTGTAAAAGCAGGTGTTCATACAAGAAAATAACAATTAAGAGAGTGACAAAGCTCTGATTTATGACAGGGAAACAACAGGCTAGTCATATGTCTTTTATATGTCTAGCCTGTTGTCCTACCCTGTTCTGCTCTCTGTCTCAACTCAATTTTTTACTTTGAATTGAGTTTTGGAGTATACAATGTGTAGAAGTTTACAGGAGATTTTAAGAAGGTGAATACTAAAACACTACCATAATTATGTACAGTATTTAGATGACAATACCTTATATGCTTGGTTACTGATTTGAACAAACCCATCGTATCACAGACTACAAATAAATGGACAAACAGCAACAAGGAACAATGGCAAAAAACAACATGCTCTGGATACACTAAAAACACATATGGAAACATAGAAAAACAGGAAGTGGGTTTTCTCAAATGATCAAACAAGAGTTCTTCCCAAACATGAGAAATAGTTCTTTTCAGTCATCTTTTAAATGTATTTAATCACAAAACATTTTAAAAGAAAAAATTCTTGAATTTTTCAGTCATCTAATATTTACCTGACCGGCCATTTTCAGGTGTATTTCATGAGGGGGCATAGACCATGCCTTTATCGTTAAAGGAACTTTTGTAATTGTTTTACTGTACATATCCTTAATGGCTAAAATGGTCAATTTTCCAGCTGTTTCCAATTTAAATGGCATAGCTTTGCAGTGAACACTGGTTTTGTAAATATTTCCACTTGTGTTTCCAAATATCGAGCATTTTTGCTCCACCCTAACCCCACGAGGCACACAAGGCTTCAGGAATCTCGCTTGTATTTTCTGTGACCTCAAATTTTACCAACCTATCAGCCTTTCAAAAACAAACACCTCTTAAAACATATTTGAAGCATGAGTCAGATGGGCCCTTACCACACTGCATTAGAGATAGAGGTACTCAGACATGCCCAGCTATATTCAACATACCTTGAAACTGCTCATTGTAACTCACCTAAATGCCAACCTTAAACACACGGTAAAAAAACATGACAAAACTGATGATAACATTAATTCAATCTACATCTACAAAACTGTTTTCAGCTAGAAAGGACTGTATTCTTTACTCTTTAGTTTTACTCACTGTATTCCTTCTCACCTAAAAGCAGTATATACTGCCACCAAGTGGTAGCCATTCTGATCACTCATGAAAACAACTGCAAGGCTTTGCTGTTCGCTCATGTTTTCCTGTTCTGATTTCAAGGTCATAATGGCCTCTCCAATCTACTGAGATGGCTTCTGGAACAGGTATGCACAAGGAAAAGATACACTTTTATTAAATTTAATAAAATAAACCACTCTGACATCAGTCCCATGCCTGGAGTAATTATAGAGGGTGTAGGGCTTGAAAGAGTTACGACCGGTGAAAACTCAAAGTCATAGGAGGTTATTTTATTTATTTATATTTGTATTGAGTACAGTTTGGAGTGGGCTTTGGATAATGAAACATAAATGTCTTTATGGTTTATTTGTTGTATTTTAAAGTTTCACCTTATGTTTTGCATCATCTAAGTGTGTTTTAGCATACAGTTCATGAATCTGTGCCACTGCTGTCACATGTTGACCAGTGACAAAAAAAAAGAACAGGTTAAAAAGAACATAATTTGTGTTATACTGTTATTTTTCCCTCTGTGGTGTGGGCAACCTGGGAGAAAAAAAATAGTTTAACATAGAGCAAAATTCTGGCAAACCATACTAAAATCTCTACAGACCAGTGACTAAATGCTAAATATAAGGCCAGCAGCGGTACCACGCCGACTATTCTTATCTCTCCATCCATAAATGCAAAGTAGGACTTAGCAGACGGGTTGAACTGAGGAAGTCTAACATGACCCCCTGCAGTGACCTTCTGATCTGGATGGAATGGGTTTCTTCAACTTCAACTGTCTCCTGTCCGGCGTTCACAGCAAAGGGTTAGGGGCCTGAAAGAGAGAAGGGATTTACATTCAGTCTATTAGTATTTGGTAGCTTTGTAGTGCCACTATATTTACTATGAAACTGCCAAGTACTCTGTCATTTAGTTGTATAGTTCTTTCATTCCAAATTTAAAACAGAATTTTGCATTCAGTAGCTGTCAAACAAACCCATACAAGACTTCTAGAAGAGACATAGAATGACAGAAAATGGACTTGATGACACATCCCAGAACAATCTATCTGATAAAGCAAGTCACTATTACCATTTTATCAGAAGAAAGAATGAAATGATGCCATTCCTCAAAAGTCTTATTTCTACCACTAGTCTTATTTTCTCCACTGTCAGATGCAGTTCTTCATCCATCTGACCGTTTCTGATATTTAAATTTTCTTCCAATATGGTAGAATTAGAAACTTGACTGAAATAATATACACTATATCTGTAAACATGTTGAGGCATTATACCTGAAAAACTAACTTTCCAAAATGTCCATATTTCATTATACATTATAGTACATTTAATCCTGATATATTTAACAATCACTAGAAATTCTATTCTGTACCAAATAGCCTATGAAAATGTAGTCAGTTACTCGATGTGTGTCTATCAAACACCTCATAATGTGTGTCTGTTCAATAGGAGTTGAATTTGAGTGAAGGAGGAGTTCCTTGCCTGCTAATGCTATGGAGCATTTGGGATCAGCAAGAAGGCAGCCACATCAGCGTTCCTCTTGGTTCGGGGACTCTAACCTCAGAAGTAACACAGTTTGGTGTGATTACTGGGCTGTGTGTTGCCACGTTGAAAAAACAACACATTCAGTTTAGGGTATCAAATATTAGTCTGAGTTAGGCCTCACCGCCGGTGTTTTCACCCCATCCAGACTCACCTGGGAGGCAAATTGGGATTAATGTCTGCTTTGATCGTCTTTGCAACATGTAATCCTTTTAATTGGTTGTCATATTACCAATTAGTCATCGTGTGGCTTTCGTAGCTATAAATATAAAATGGGTCCTCACGCTTAGCAAGGAGGAAGATCCTGGGTTGGGCCTCTTCTTCTTCTTCTTCTTCTTTTTCTGATCTGTTTGCCGTCTTATCCTGAGGCTCTGCGAGAAATAAACACAATATCAAGAAATAAACACAATATCAAGAAAATGGAATCAAAATATCAAATGGAGGTCAAATGGATACAAAATCAAACTGCCATGACAGGAAGGGTATTGGAAAATCCTACTGATCTCAACCTTACTGCATGCCTTAATTACTTCTGCTTTCCATGCACATCAAATAAACATAATAAATAACACAATTAAACATAGTAAACAAAGAAAAACAATTAAAACAGACAGAAAATCAGGTTAAACAGTTACAATTTGAGGCGGGGCAATTTAGGATTTGAATTGTCTGGGGAAAAGTAGGGAATTGGTTTTTATTTTACCATGTGAGTGATGGCAGGATTCCACGGGGAGCTCTTCTGTGTTAGCTGAACCTCTGGAAGCTGGGGAAATAAAGATAATGCAGTGCAGTCCATTTAAAGGTCACGCTCAAAGTCAACATGAACCCTCTTTTCTGAGGGTGGTGAGCCGACTATGGGCCAGTAACGGGTCTTCACAAACAGTCCGAAGGTCAAAGGCATTTGAAATGTTTTACTGGATGTGTCATAATGTATAGTCATACATTCTGCAAAATGGTTTCTCCACTGAAATCTGTCGTACCTGTCTACTGCTACATACTGCTAGCTAAAATACTGGTGCATGTATTCAAATAAGCATTGTAGCCATCCCATGTATCTTTTCATTTTCTTCCATTGTAACGCTATTGGGCACTTTGCAGTTACAGTGTGAACTATATGTAAATGGTAAATTCATTAATTTACTGTATTGTGCATTATGCCAGTAACAATACCTTAACATGTGCTATTTTTTACCAGTGATTCACCCTATGATTAAAAAAAATTGCATGATCCAAAAATTCCCCACAACAACAACAACAACAAAACAAAGAGACAGGTTTGTCTGTAACACATCCAGCCCAAAAATTGAAAATAAAAAACATCTGCACCCCTTACCACATCTGTGCTGACATCTGCAGTCTCCCAGCTATGGCCCTGCGTGTCTGTGGTCAGAGAGGAGTCTTGAGGTGACCCTAGAGGGGTCGATGCCACCAGGTAGAACAGCAGACAAAGCAGCCCGCAGAGCAGCGGCCCATCCATGCTGAGGCGAGGCAGTATGGAGCCGCAGACCGTCAGAGCCTCAGGTTTTATATCCCTGCTGTCATCAGGGAGGATCAGGCTGTACACACTCGGCTGATATTTCCACATTTCTCTCCCAAATACATCAGGCCAGTCTGAGCCCCGAAGAGCATGAATTATGGCGTTTTACCGTCAGTGTTCTCACAACCTTTAATGTTTTCAACAGATGGGAGCTATGCTGACTTTTGTCCATGGAAAAGTCGGTGGAAATTCTTCATCATCCACCCTGGCAAGAAAGACCATGGGCCTTATTTTGACGGTGAAAACGGCTGGCTGAAAACTGCCTATTCTGGTCTATTCTATCTCGGATGTCCTCAAAGTTAACACATATGGCAGGCTTTAAAAAAGAATAAAATGTTTGTTTAAAAAGGTTAAACCCCTTTGAAAGACTCAAGTGTCCGGGAAGAGGTGATCTAATTTGTCCCAGTCTGACTTGAATTAAATGCTCAGTCAGCAGTACATGGCTGTCATCCATGATGTAGCTACATACACAATAATGACAAATCTGGTTATTTCTATTCACATATTGTAGCATAATAAGACAGGCAGAAAAAGAAGTGCCATACATCAGCGTATTTTCCACCAAAGATTTCTTGGCCGAAAACCGAATGCAGAAAGAGATGGCATTCAGGTTGATCCAGGTGTCCAAATTCATCAACATAAACATAGCTCACAACCTCCCATATCTTCTGCATTCCTCATCCATGCAGGCAGTTGCAGTAGCACGCAGCTCACGGCTGCTCCTGTGTTCAGGTTCTTTCCTTCTATCCCATATCGTCAGTATATCTACACATAGTCACCAGTAGCCTCGTGTTTTGCAAATGAATACCTTTACATGTCCACTGTCTCCCATTGATCCAGTGCTCAGCTAAACAGGCTTTCATTCACCGGTTTGGTTCTGCTGGGGTTCCGGATGCATCGACTGCACCAGATAGCCTACAGTTTGTTCCCAGAATAATTTAAAGTAAATAACGCCACATAAAGGATGCGATTTTAACCTAATTAATGTCAAATTCAATAGTTGCATGAGACAAAATACACTGTTGCAGTAAAAGCTTAAGATTATTCTTTCGCATGTAGGTTATGGTATTTCTTTATGTCTGTAGAACATAGAGCTGGCCTCTTCTGCTCCCAGAAGTCACATGGCAGTGTCAGGATGTCTGCTAGATCTCAGCAAGGTGTAACCTATATAAATGTGTTCCATTAGAGAAAGTTAGATTATTGGAGTCATGATTCAAGGAATCTAAAAGCGGGGAAAACACTTTCTTTTTTTCCAGGCTCCAAATCACATACCCTGATTCAGTTTGAGTGTGAAGTCATGTGGCTAAGGGCATTTTAAAACAGGTCTCACAAGCTACAATTATGTGTCAACAAATGTAATAGTATTGAACAACAAAATAAGCACTTAACGCTCATGGTGAACACTGTCCAGAACCCACTGCCATATTGCCATCATTTGACACTGTAATCTTGTCTGACTCATTCAGTAATCAGGAATTGCTCGACACTGCTATCGATCAGCTTTAACCAAACCTTTCACTACTTCGGCCTGGCTCTGCCTATCCCGCTCACTCGGCATCAAAATTGGGCCCCATGAGGGCCCCATATGGGCGCTGGCTTGTCAAAGTTGAATGTATACCTGTTTATTGGGGAGAGGAACAGGAAGCAGAGCCCGAGGTGTCAGTTGGATTACGAAGACTACAGATGAACAAAATCAGATTTGAAAGAGACGTTTGGACAACAGCTGACTTGAGAGGAGGCTTGCATTCTTCAGCAATGAGTGCAATCTCTAAAAACTCTGTGTGCGGCAAATAATCTCACTAAACTGAAATTAGTGGGGGATCCTTATGTGTGGAGGATGAGGCTGAAGCAGGTGGATGGAGGATGAGGCAGGTGGACAGAGGATGAAGCAGAGTTCAAACAAACGGTGGGACTTTTCGTGAGACGTAAATCTAGGTGTGAATATCAAATCAACACAAAACCCGCAGCTCTATTTGAAAATATGTATATCTTGCAACACTGAAGAACTGGAGCAATTGTTCACAATGTGTTTGATTGCACAGCACATACAAAACACTGGTTTTAGGCGTCTAATCAATCAGAGGTACGCTCAGACTTCATTAAGCAATCACTTCACAGCATCTACTTATCCTCCAGCCATTCTCTTTTCACTTCCTGCCAGCCATGTAACTGCACGGCATGAGGGCACATTTATGAAATATTTCTCTACTGAAGTGCAGTAAGGGCAATTTAAAAACTCAAAATCACACCCAACCCCAGGGTGTACACCTGCTGAAAATAAAAAGCGAGTGAGAAAGCCTCCTTCAGTTTATAATGGCAGTGGTTTGTGGGTGTGGGTTCAACCAGCTTTCCTAAACAGCCAAGTAATCCTCTGAGCCCCGGCTCCACACATATGGAGCACAGCGCAGAAGGAATGTGTGCTACGTGTGACTGGCACCACCGTGTGTGACGGAGATTGTGAGCTGCTGCTGGGCGGAGGACTGAGTGCACTTTGGCCCCTTCCCGCCGCCATTGTTCTCAGCAGCTGACCGGGCTTAAGACGTGAGCAGGCTTACAGACCATCACTCACATTCAGCTTCATCCACCAAGCCATTTTATTTGACAGAGCGCCGCCTTCATCCATTGAGGGCGGAATTACTTGAAGAGATGTATGGGTGCTTTTCCACACACGCGTGGACCACTAATGTTAAACCCATGAAGCACGGACCCTTTTAGTCATCACTAGCGTTGTAACTAACTGAACGTTTAGACATGAAGACTTTTCAAGGGGAAGACCCAAAAACATCTTCTGTGTATTGTGGTTGTAGCAGTTCCAAGTAGCATTGTTCCTACAAAATAGCAGAGTACCCCAAAAAAACGCACTGTAATGTTGTAAAAGCAATTACAGCACATTAACCTAGTCTGCATGTAAGATTACCTACAATACAGTAGCCATGTTTGTTCAGTCTCACCTCTGACATCAACTGTAGGCATGTGCTAGGTCCTTGCATTACAAAAGTCTTTGGTTTGTGGACCTCCGTCACAAAGAGTGTATTTCTCTGGAAAGGGCGACTTTTCACCCAAGGACAGCTTACTATGTGAGTAAGAGGGCGAACGAAGCTTAGGGAAAGAGGCACATGAACTTAACTTTGCCAAGAAAAATACTGTGACCATAGCAGTTAATGTTTACATACCCAGAAAATGATCTATGTTTAAATTAGGCTAAGAATGTGATAGACATGGTTTTTGATCCCATTATTTTGAGGAAGCTCAGGTTTTACAAGGGTCAACTGTAGAGAGTATAGATGTATAAATATAAATATATATGAAAAAAGGACCTTCTAGAACTTGCACAAACTAATGACTCGTTTCAGAGATGTGAGATGCCATGCAGGATTGGCCCCTAAGCCATTTGTTTCCAAAAAAGTACATTTATATTTAGTCATAGCCTCAAAGTCATTCTCATTACAGCACCTCTATGTTAAAAGGATATTTTACTGCAGACTGAGATTACTGTACTGTGTTCAACTTTGTGAAAGCAGTTCCTGATTGGCTGTGACCACAGGGAAGTAGTGTATACCTAGCAGGTCAATATCTTAAAATAAACCTTAGCAGGAAGTGTGCTTTGGAGATGAAGGGGTTTATATATGCTGTAAAACATAAGTGTATTTGTAACAGGAATGAAGCAGAGTACTGTAGATCAGCTTAACAGACAAAATATCTCACAGTATAGTTTAACTTCAAGTGAGATTATACCATAGCACATATAAAACAAGACTACTACAATATTTCAGATATTGACACATTAATGACTCAATCCTAGGAATCCCAGTCTTTTACAGTCCACAGAGGAACATAATGCTGTCTCTGATAGCGGCAGGTAGGCTAATTAAGAATCACAAATCAGGGCAGAGACTCGTTTATTATTTAACATTCGTATATCTAGTTCGGCCAAGTGCCTCCTAAATTACAAAACAAGATCATTAAATTAAAGACATCCAAGACAAATTCTAGAGGGCCACAAAAAAAGGAAAATAACTTTACAGTTAGTTCTTAACAGGTTTATACGCTTTCCACTACACAGTCTACCACTCTTTAAATCCTCAGCCATCCTTTCACATTACCCTTCGGATGTTCAGTTTATGGGAAGTCGTTCGGCCAAGCAGATGTGGTCCCCTAAGGGTAACGTGGTACCATTGAGGTCTAGGTTGGCTGCCTTGCTAGTTGGTCAGGTGCGCTGACTTATATACAAATCTGGGTGAGAAGCCAAGCGCCACTCTTGTGATTGTGCTCCAACTGTCCAGGTCGTCTTGGCGAATGCTGAACATCTGGGTTTATAATGACTAAAGGGAACGTGGATGTAACCGACTAGACGATCGTTACATCGTGGCTTTTTGTGGGTCGTTAACGCACAACTGTCCATTGACAGAACGCACGGATCGGATCGATTTGCAAGCTGCTAAGGAGGGCACTAGGTAAGATACACGTTTGTTTAGGCTACCTTTATTATTTACGCTTTAACTCGTCTTCCAATCATGACAAAACTCCAACGTGGTTGCCACCTGAACGTCTCTCTTGTCATTGTCGTGGGACGTGTGTAATAAGGTGCTCTTCTATATGATTATCTTACAAGGCTACATTAAAATACATTACCTTACTACCTCCACTGGCAGTATGTCTTTCACCATATCACACGAAAGAGTCCTTTGTGGTACATTACGATATAAGGATGTTTTGAATGTATAGTGAATGCCCTCTCAGTCATCACCTTCAGCGTCATCCTAGGCAATGCTATCTGCAGTACGCTCGTCTGTGTGTGTGAGAGGGGCAGAGAAGAATGAATCATTATGCTGTGGCTGTTTGTATTGACTGCCACAGTGAGTCATTACCAAGCTGTGTTGGAGCTGTTTTGCTTTGAGAGACATTTGGGGTGTCTTTAAAAGCAGACAGCTGTTCTTTTTATTTTCATGTTTGCAAAAAGTGGCGGAAGCTACAACAGTGGATACCATTTGTAGTTACTGTACGCTCCGTTGATGAACGATATTTGCTCTTTGCTGACGTTGTTGGCTCAACAGATTCTGATCATTTCACTGAACAGGCTGCCAATTTTTCCGTGAAAGTGACAAATCAGTTGCTGCTTGCAATCCACTTGCTACAGACTGATTAGCACCCTTATGTAAGTGGCATTTTTGCACTTGCACAATGTTTTTCTTTTGGGGCAAAATGAATCGGTGTGGGGGAGAAAATTAAATATTTTGTAGGTGTCTAGTGGAAGCATATTCGCCACACCTGCCTGAATCAAATTGAATGATAGAAAATTTGGTCTTACTCTATTTACAATGCATTCTAAAAACCTGAATATTTGACTTCTGCTAATCTTCTTGTAACATACTGTTCATTTTGCTTTTTGTTGAAAATAGCAACAGAAAAAGTCTGTATTGTTGCCTGTTCTTATTCTGGACTCTGACATGGCCCAACATCAGTCAGGCCTTGTTGACCCATTTTGGCTCTACTGTTGAAAACTACTGTAGTCTACTTTAGCATATACTTTGGAGCTCATTCTATATTTTCTACAACAAACAAACAAAAACAAAAACAAAACGCTGAATGAACATCAGGCTCATTGCAAACAATGAGTCATCACCATCAGTACAATCTGTTTGTCTAACACTTTGGACTTCTCTCTTACACATCATATTGTATTTGTGTCTTGATGTCTTAGAGTCTTAATTAGTACTGGCAACCCTGTCTAGTTACTACATCAGTCCAATCTACTACACACATGGTCACCACACACACACCTTCCTAATGCCCCTTTCAGATGATCTCACTAATGTATCCTCTGTGGTCTGGTTGATATACAAGGCCTTCAATGTTTTTGTGAATGAGCATAGAGTGACTCGTCACTGTGTTTCTGCCAACCTATTTCCATTCTCTTCCCCCTGGGTCGGGTCGGGTCGGGTCGGGTCAGGTCAGAGGTCAAAGAGATGGGCCGCAAGTTGGACTTGTCGGGGCTGTCGGAGGAGGAGGCGCATCACGTGCTGCAGGTGGTGCAGCGGGACATGAAGCTGAGGGAGAAGGAGGAGTCGCGCCTCAGGTGAGTCATCCTTTCTGGCCTCACCCCCCCGCCGCCCCCCCCCTCTCCAATTCGAAAGCTCGGACTTGTGTCCAGCTGTCACATTCCGTGTGTGGGAAGAGGAGACTGTGTTGGTCCTTTCCTCATTATCACTATCATTCTTGCTCTCCGTTTGGAGTCGAATCTAGTTGCCGTGGTGTTTGCAAATGACTCATCCAGAGTTGCAGCATCACCTGCCTGCGGTAACATCGTTTAGTTTGCGACACGTCTCTGTTTACAACTGCACCGTTGTCCGTTTAAACATGCGTGTTTTAATGGGTGCAGGCATTGCAAGGATTTCTAGAGCGCAGGATATTTCCCATGCCCCCCTTGATTAGTATGTCCTCCAAACAAGGGGCAGGAAGACCTTCCCTTTCCTGTTTAACATTGAGTCATTTCCCATGATCCTCTCTGCAAATGGCTCCAAGAACAGCCATTGTTAATTTCAGATGCATATTCTGTCTGCAGCCTGTGAAGTAACAATGCAGAGAAATGTGCAGCATTGAGCATTTACATTGAGCACTGGATGCATAACCGACCAGTGAATCTCGGGGTGTGGTTTTGCAATGAGGCAGTTGTCCGGGGGACACACATAATTGGAGGAAATGGTGACTTGTTTAAGTGCCTCCGAAATAGAACTAGCTGTGGTAACGGAATTTGTGAGGATCACTTGTGTGGAAGGCAAGAGAGTAAAATGGCTGATTTGAGTCCCTAATGAATATTTGGCCAAATATGACACAATGTCCTTTTCTTTGTTTGACCTGTGGATGGGGTATATAAGCCTTAAGCAAACAAGCCTTCATTGTTTTTCCCCTCTTATGAAATGGGTTTATTTTGTGTCTGCTAAAATTTGGATCTTTGGTAGGGTGTTATGCTTGTGTAAGTTAAAACTAGACGAGACGAAGGAGAGACGCAGACCAGCAAACAAATCCAAGAACAGCTGTGAATAGTACCTCCTTAAATATGCAGAGGGAACCCCAGGTGCAGAAATCTATAATCCGTTGTGAACAAGAGCCTTTAGAAAAAGGCAGTCAGTCTTGCATTTGACCAATGCTGTTATTTCCTCCTCAATAAGCTGCCTCTTTCCTTTTCAGACTCAGGTCTTGTGATGTTGGCTTTCAGCTCAAATGTGAACCGCTGTTACGCATAAATACACTTCTGTGTTTTAATTGTAAACACTGATTGCATGCACTCGTTACAACTTCCACCACTGGCATTACATTGACACTTTATTTTCTTTAGGTAATTTACCTTGCTGACAATTACTTGATTAGTTAGTTATTAACACACTCTCAAAGTTATTCCATAGCTTCATGCCGCATGTCAACTGAACAATAGACCAGTGGTACTGGGTTGTTTTCATTAGCAGTGAAATGGATTTAGTTTTGCAGTGGTAGGTATCAGACTGTGGGCCCTGGTCAGATCAAAATCACTTTGGTTAGAAACCTTTCAAGCAGTGCGCAAACAATGCTGTACCACTGGAACAGACGTTAATCAAATGGCCTCAAACAAAGCATAGGGTTAATCCCTCGACAAACACTATTAGTAATTCTCCTCAGAAAAGCATTCCAAGTTTGGCAAGTCCTTAATGGCGGTGTTGACCACGTTTCCCGGCATGTCTGATAGCAAGCGGTGGCTAACTCGCTGGCAGCAGCTTGTTGATCTTCCTGCTCAGTTCCCGTTAACTGTGTGTATAAGGTCATCTGAGCCTCTGCCAGAATTGTAAAACATGTCCCGAGTGCTTAGTGGTTTTGTCTTTGCCGCACTGATATCAAGCAAGCTGTCAGCACTGGCGCGGAAAGCGCTTTTATCGCTCAGAAGGGAACGTGGCTTCTCAGAAGTGCATTTTTTGGGTTGCCAGACATCAGTGGGTTTTTTTTTTTTTGTCATTCAGCCGAGCCCTTTTCATCACTAGCTTTAACTGCCTCAAAACGCTCAGTTCCAACCTTCCCACAGACTTACTGTATCTATTGATCTCTCTGTGTTGGATCCTGCCATCTCGGCGATCTGCATAACGCTCTGTGAAATGTTTTCACATTTTGACTTTAAAGCCACACAGTTGTCTGTTAGTGATGTACAGTACCGCCCTTGTGGGATTAAACGTCCAGATTCAGAGAGAAGGCGGCTCGTATGTGACCTTTCCTCCCTAGACCAGTGTGGCAGGTCTAAAGGAGCTCATTTGATGCGAGCTGTGTTTTGGGGATTTCTCTCCTCGCTCTCCTCTTTTTCCCAAGCGGCTTCATGCATCGAGCTTTTCAATTTCCTGCCTGACACTTAAGGAGTGCCACAGAATATAAAACAGGGATGAGAGAGATCCGTCTGATTAGGGGGGAAAAGTAGAAACGAAACTCCTCGCTGACTGGAGCACAGCTTTATTGAAGAGGTTCTCAGCCTGATATCGTATATAAGATACAGTAACAGCTTTGTGACCCATCATCTTCTCTCCTCGGTGCATTATCAGGATCAGTGCCTTATATTTGTGATTGTAGTCAATTTCCTTGTGCTCCCAAACATACTCTTCATAGAACCTACCCAAAGGCTTTGCCCAGCAGGTTCAGTCAGCTCCATGAAACAGATGACGGTGCACGCTGTAATTTAAGTACTGTATATCAAAAACGGGTGGAGTTATTAGCAGAAATTGTGTTTGCATCACCAAGTGTGTGTTGAATGTCTGGGCAGAACGGTGTCCAAGGCTGCGTGGGTGTGTAAGTACACACTTTTTAGTATGCACAGATGGCGGGACGTGGCGTGACAGGCACGGTTCCAGTTGTCTATTGTGAACACCGCAGAGCTAAGCTGCACTTTTTGTCCGGGCTGCACAAAACGGAGGGATCACACACATGGTCGTAGTTATTTGTCGAGTAAGTTGCGAGTTTCGAGTTGACCCACGCGGTGGGGATTACTGACTCGTGTGCAGTGTGTGGGGGACGTGAGTCGGCAGTGTGATCAGATGATGCAGGTCCATCCCCTGATGAGTGTCCATCGTCCATTAGTGCTAAGCGCTGAAGCGCAGATAAGACTTAAGTCAGGTCAGTAGTCACACATATGTCAGATATGGACCCGAAGCAGCCAAAGGGCCGCGGTCATGAGGAAGGACAGTATTTCCAAAAGTGATAGCCAGCTGCCGTTCTGGAAGGCTTTCAGCAGAACTGTCCAGAGTGAAGTGCACACTGTTTTTTAAATGAGGTTTATGCAAAACTGTATCCATTATGCACACCCCACAGACCCACAGAGCCACAGAGGGCAATGCTGAACAGATTCTAATGCGCTCCTTGCGTTATCAGCCTGAGCAGGGCTTCTCTGCTGGAGAGAAATTAGTCTCTCACACACACACAGCAGAGTACGAGGGCCAGTAGCCAGCACTGGCACTGACTGTTTTTAATCCTCTTTTCAAACACAAATCTTTACAACAGTGATTGATTGATGCGTTTAATGATTTAATTTAATGATAGTTTCCTAAAAGCATTAGGACTTGTCATTATTCACTGCAAATGGAATATGCTTCACCAGTTCATAATTAGCTTCATTCAACAATGCTTTTGGGGCTAAACTAATCTCTTTGTTGTGCGGTGGTAAATACCCAGGCCCAGATGTGTTTTGCTTCTTGAGTTTTACTCGATCCATTATTCAAACACCCTGCAGAAATGTGCTTAAAATTTCAGACTCAATTGGGTTTTGTTTTTTTTTAATGAGCAAACTTGGACATAAATCAACGCTAACCCACGTTTATAGGGTCGTCAACATATTTGTATCATCACGCAATTCTTTCAGTTTTCTTTTACCAGGCTGAATGTTTGTAGAGGGTAAATGTCAGATGTTACGTAGGCACGGGACAAGGTAGGCACAGAGGAGAATTACTGTACCGGCACTCTCAAATAAGCCAGTGTGTCTGTGTGCGTGTGTGCGTGTGTGTGTGTGTGTGTGTGTGTGTGTGTGCATGTGTGCATGTGTTTGCGTGTGTCTGCGTGTTTGTGTGTGTTTGTGTCTGTGTGCATGTGTTTGCGTGTGTTTGTGTTTTTGTCTGTGTGCATGTGTTTGCGTGTGTCTGTGTGTGTGTGTGTGTGTGTGTGTGTGGGTGTGTGTGTGTGTCTGTGTGTCTGTGTGTTTTTGCATGTGTGTGTGTGTTTGTGTTTGCGTGTGTGTGTGTGTGTGTCTGTGTGTTTGTGTTTGTGTGTGTGTGTGTTTGTGTGTGTGTGTGTGTGTGTGTGTCTGTGTGTTTGTGTGTGCATGTGTGTTTGTGTGTTTGTGTGTGTCTGTGTGCATGTGTGTGTGTGTGTGTGTGTGTGTTTGTGTTCAGAGTTGGCTCTAGTTGGAGTATTCACATCCCAATATGCCAGGCAGACTTGTGAGGCTCGTCTCCGCTCGTGCCTGGCTGTCAGCAGCTGTGTGTGTGTGTGTGTGTGTGTGTGTGTGTGTGTGTGTGTGTGTGTGTGTGTGTCTGTGTGTGTGTGTGTTTGTGTGTTTGTGCTCGTGCCTGGCTGTCAGCAGCTGTCGTAAATCTATCAACCCTGACTGCCATTTTCAGGATGCACTGGTTCTGCACTCACCGTGTAGCTGAGCACAAGTTTATGTGTGAAAAGCCTTTGTGCAGTAGAGTGGTGGTGTGTGTGTGTGTGTGTGTGTGTTTGTGTGTGTGAGTGAGTGAGGAGAGAGGCAGTCAGTGTTAAGAGGCAAAAGAAACAGTCTGTTTTTGTTCAGCAGTGACATCCTTGGGCGACTATAGGAGTGGGAGTGGCGAGACACTCTCTCTCTCTCTCTCTCTCTCTCTCTCTCTCTCTCTCTCTCTCTCTCTATCTCTCTCTCTCTCTCTGTGATAATAAAGTGTGATCCTTCAAACAGAAAGAACAATTGTCTTTGTTTATCAGTCCCCGAAATTTCATTCACAGGCTTGTAAACACTCTAACACCTGGATTGTTCTGCTGAGTTTCCAAGCACAGACAAAGGCTGCTCCACTCTGTTTGATTAAAGTGCAGATTAAAGCCTGTGGGCTTTTCATGTATAATCCAGGCATGTTTGCATGTTTCAGACATAATTGAATCAAATTATCAGACAGATGGCGGGTTTGGTAACTGCTGTAGCGGCTGAGCGAGTGCCATGGCGTGAAGCGGTTACGCTGTTGGTTGGCTGGAGTTCCCGTCCAATGGCCATCAAAGGGGGCCACCCATGTGACTTACAACAGTAATGAGTCACCCCAACTGACTTTGAGAGAGACTTTTTTGTTTGAAGTTCGCAAAAGCATGACGTCCTCCGTGTGCGATTAGTTCGGGCCTCATGTGCTGAATTGTTCATCAGGCTGTGTAGACGACGCCAAGACACATCAACTTAACTGGCCCTCATCCGCAGTAATGTGTTGGTTTGGTAATGCAACAGCAGCAACAGGAACTGTGTGCAGCACAAGCAATGCAAGAGCTCAGCGGGGCAGTTTCCAGGGGGGCAGATCTTACCGGGGCAGTTTCCAGGGGGCCAGAGCTCACCGGGGCAGTTTCTAGGGGGCATTTCCCCTGGGAAATACCCTTAACCACTTTCACTGTAATATCTGTGGCTTTTCCTGGGTGATGACATCTAAATTTTAATGAGTTCATGCTGTAGCCTCTCTAATAGCCCTTCGTGTATGTCTCTGATGTGGCGAGTCGGGTCGGGACCGTATGTCTCAGTGGGTCAGCGCGTATCCTCAAAGTCAAAGTCAAGAGATTGCCTGCAGCTGCTCGTGCTGAATGATGTGTAAATGTCATTAGTCGGAAAATTAGGCCCAGAACACTCTCTCATGGGCCTCTCTCTCTGCATAATTACACAGCCTGCTGACGAACCAGACACACACTCTTTGGAACTCGATTCACATATGCACCTCTCAGCTGGTCCCCCACTAAGGGCTCGAGATAGATAGCAACATCTAATTTTTCTTCAAACGTAACGCCATGCTAAGTCACCCACACTCGAGACTCTGGGTTTCAGTCGGATGATGTGTTTGCTGTTAGCGGAAGTGGAAAAAAGCACAGTTTACTGTGGTAATGGCTGAATGGGGGGGGGGGGGGGGGGGGGAGGCCTCGTTGTGAGATTAAGATTACTCCGTATTGTGGCTGACCTTCTCTATGGGGTGTTTGTGCTCTGTTTGAAAGAGGCTGGAGACCAGATTTGAATAGGCGAATGGTACAGGCAGCAGCAGGAGATTAAAAGCCCTGTGTGCAGAAGCACTTTACAGCGCGGCTCTCCTCCTTTCGCACTGGTTCTGTTTGTTCATTCTCAGTCTCAACCCCATTATTCCTCCCCTCTCTTTGAAATGGCCACGAGTGACAGGCCCTCGGCAGTTTTAATACTTCTCCAGCCCAAGTCTGGGCCCACAGTCGCGCCAAACGCGCTCGGCGGCAGGGGAATATGAATTGTAATGCTGCTGCAGTGTTGCAAAAGTCTTTGAAATATAGCAGTATAACATTAGGGTTGGCACATGGACATTAATCATGGTGACAGCCTCAGTGTGCATCGGGGATTGCTGTGGGAAGAACATCGGTGGACAAAATAAGAGGGGACCCAGTTTGGCAAAACTGCAGAGATTTCATTTTCATTTTACCACCAAACGAAGCAAATCCTGCATTATACGATGCTGTTTCATTTTAGAATTGCTTGCTGCATGAATTAGTCAGCCTGGATCAAAATATTGAATATGAAATACCAATAGGTGCATTTTGGCATACTGTTGCAGTTGGAATACTGCAAAACATTATACTGTTTTGTAGTATTTCCATACTGCATTAGAATCTATCAGTATGATCAGTCATTAAAACTGTGGTATTTCCTGGTGGTCTGTCTCCTCACAGAAGGCTGCTTCCCAGGGGCCGAGATCCAGGCCTTTAGCTCTAGTTATAGTCTGTTCACCTCACCTGTTCAGGCTCCTGCTGGGTGGCATGTGTTTCACTGCAGTCCACCCAGCCAGCACAAACACACACAATCACACACACACAAACACACACACACACACACACACACACACACACACACACACAGACAAACACACACACACACACACACACGCAGACAAACACACACACAAACACCCACACACGCAGACAAACACACACACACACACGCATGCACGCACGCGCACACACACACACACACACACACACACACCCACACACGCAGACAAACACACACACACACACACACGCAGACAAACACACACACACACACACACGCATGCACGCACGCACACACACACACACACACACACACACCCACACACGCAGACAAACACACACACAAACACACACACGCAGACAAACACACACACAAACACACACACACGCCCACACACGCAGACAAACACACACACACACACATACACACGCATGCACGCACGCGCACACACACACACACACACACACACACACACACCCACACACGCAGACAAACACACACACAAACACGACTTGGCACGTAATGTCTCTGGCCTAGAGTCATGCAGCAGACTCTAGGTGATCTCTCTTATGCCGACATATTGAGCTGAGGTGGGTCTCAATAGGTGCAGGGCAGGTCTGTGTGTGTGTGTTTGTGTGTGTGTGTGTGTTTGTGTGTGTGTGTTTGTGTGTGTGTGTGTGTTTGTTTGTGTTTGTGTGTGTTCTAAATACAGTTTGTTAAACAGACATCGATATTCCATACATTACTCAGATCACATATATTGATTAGATACATTATATAAAGCACGAATAGCTGTAATTGCATGTGTATTTTTCATATTAGTACGTTGTCATAACATCCCAAATGGGGTTGTGTATTTGTGTAACCTTTGTTTACTCAAGTGTATTTTCACTATCTTTCCCTATAATCTGGTGGGATTAGCTTCTGCCCCCCCCCCCCCCCCCCCCCCCCCCACTGTCTGTCCTGCAGTGCTCAGAGAACCCAATCAGTCAATACTCACCGTAATCACCTTTAATGATTACACTAATGCAAGCACACCTGACCTCGGTCTCTCTCTGCCTCTCTCACACTCGGTCTCCCACCCCCTGCCCACCCCGTTTCACCTTAATGAGAACGCTGCTATAGCATGCAGAGTATACACAGCCCTAGCTCTGTCTAAGTGACTGCAGAGGAGAGGAGGGGATGCATTATTTATCAGCAGACCTTTCCTGAACCTTTCACTGGAGCAGAACGATCATATATTCCTTCACCCGCACCCACCTTTCTCCCCCTCTCACTGTCGCATAATTCACTCTCATTGGTCGGTTAATTACTTAAACACTAATTGTGAAATTTGGCAGCAATTACATAATTAATGAGCAGTGGCATGAGTTTGCTGTGCTTACTGAAGATCGTGTTTGTCCACCTGCACGTTTTGTTACCGGTACACTAGGCTTTCTGTTGCGTTTTCCTCCTTCTTTAACCTGACTTCGAACATCTGTGAGTGTTTTGGCCCTTCGGTGTTGGTACACCGGTGAAGCGGCACAAACTCAGTGTCTCAATGTCTTCTGGGCTTTGCCAGTGGCCATAGCAACTCGCCATTAAGAGAATCTTCAGATTTGTTTAGAGATGGAGTGGGATTTTTTTTCCCCCTCCTGAGAGATGGAATTTTAATAGTGTCCTGCCATAGTCCTGGTCATGAGGTCAGTACACTAATGCAACTCACAGCTGTTCAAATGCTACTGTCTGAATACATTAAGCGGCTCCATGCTCAATCCCAATTACTGGAGAACATGTGGGGGGGGGCTGAAATGTCCGTTTTATTACGTAATCATTCACTACCTTGTCACCTTTTGTGTTCCCTCTCTTTTCCTCTCCCTTCCATCCCTCCCATTTTCTCTCATGTTGTCTGTCCTTTCTCTCTCTCTCTCTCTCTCTCTCTCTGTCTCTCTCTGTCTCTCTCTGTCTCTCTCTCGTTTCATTTTGATTATTTTTTTCCCTCCCTCTCTGTCTCTGTGTCTCTTTTCTCCTCTGCCTCTGTTTCTCCCCCCTCCCCTCCTCCCCCTCCCTCCCTCCCTCCCTCTCCCTCTGTCTCCCTCTCTCTCTCCATCTCTCTCTCTCTCTCCTCCCCCTCTCTCCTCCTCCCCTCTCCTCCCCGTCCCCCACCCACCCGCCCCGCTCATCCCCTCCTCCCTGGGCTGTGTCAGTGAGATGAAGCAGGAGCTGGACGCGGAGGGCAGCCGGTGCACGCTGCTGTCTCGGCAGCACAGGTTTAACGAGCGCTGCTGCATCCGCTGCTGCGCGCCCTTCACCTTCCTGCTCAACCCCCGGCGGCCCTGCCTGGACTGCCAGTACAACGTGTGCAAGGGCTGCTGCACCTACAGCAGGAGGGACAAAGCCTGGCTGTGCGCCTCCTGCCAGAAGAGCAGGTTAGTGCGGTGGGCGAGGGCGTGTTTGTGTCTCTCTGAGTGTGTGTGTGTGTGTCTAAGCTTGTTTCCGTGAGAGAGAGAATGCGGCTGTGTGTGTGTGAGGGAGAGAGGTGGAGATTGAGAGAGAGACAGCGAGACAGAGAGAGAGAGAGCTTGAGGGAGGGAGAGATTGAGAGAAGGAAAGAGAGAGTGGTTGTGTGTGATGAGAGAGTGAGAGAGAGAGAGAGATAGGGAGAGAGAGAGAGAGAGAGAGGGAGGGAGAGAGAGAGGTTGTGTGTGATGAGATAGAGAGAGAGAGAGAGAGAGGGGGAGACGGACGGGTGCACGCGTGTGCAGGTATGCAGAGGATTGTGCATGCATACACGTGTCTGTCAGAGTGGATGTGTGTGTGCACTGATGCATGCATGCATGCATGCACAGAGGCGTGAGCGTGTGTGCATGCATGTACATTGTGTGAGTGTGTATGTATGCAAGGTAGAGACAGTTGGTGTGTAACATGTGTGTATGTGTGTGTACTCACCAACACGATTGAAGGGTCTGTCCACACACACTCTGTGCTCACCTCTGTGTGCGTTCCAATCTTCCTATGTGAGTGTGTGTGTGTGTGTGTGTGTGTGTGTGTGTGTGTGTGAATAGCGGGAGAGTGTATATGTGCGCCTCCATTCCTCCCCGTGTGTGTGTGTGTGGTGTGTGTGTGCAGTCTTCGGAGAGGGAAGAGACACTGTGCTGTCTTGTGTGGCTGATGGCTGCTGCTGGCGATAGGCAGTGCTAATGCTACGCTACAGCTGCCAGTCATGTTAGGATGAATGAGCGGATTAGGCGCTGAGTGTGAGGACTCAGACAGAGAGAGCCCAGTCGAGCTGTCAGCGGGGCTCTCTCTCGCTAAAGGCTAATGATGCTTCTGTTGCTGATGCTGATGCTGCTGATGCTGCTGCCGCTGCTTCTGTGCTGCACGTCACATTGAGCAGGTCAAGCCTACAGGCTGCACTCAAGACAGGGCTGCGTCCTTAGATAGATGCTTTGAAGAGGTAGCCTTTAGGATGGAGCAAAATAGACTAGGAGGAGGTAAGAGCCTTGTGTGTGAGAGAGAGTGAATATGTGTGTGTGTCTGTGTTTTTTGTGTGTGTGTGTGTGTGTGTGTGTGTGTGTGTGTGCGTGTGTGTGTGTCTGTTTGTTTGTGTGTGTGTGTGTGTGAGAGAGAGAGAGAGAGTGTGTGTATGTGTGTCGTTTCTGGTGTGTGTGTGGGAATGTGTGTTTTAGCGAATGTGTCTTTGATGATTGACTGTAGGCAGTCATATGTATTGACTTTTGTTCCCTAATGCATGAGCATGTATGTGTGTGTGCGTGTGTGTGTGTGTGTGTGGGGGGGTGTTGTGTGTGTGTGTGTGTGTAATTGCGTGTTTGCGTGTGTGTGTTTCTGCACATGTGTTCATCTGTTTCTGTGTGATTATGTGTGACATTTCTGTCTATATTTGTCACCAAGCTTATACATTAAATTACTCATAGCCATTTGCTTGCATTGCGTTTGTGTTTACATGGATATACGTATGTGTGCGTATATTTATCTTTATCTGTGTGTGTATGTGTGTGTGTGTGTGTTCGTGTGTGTGTGTGTATGTGTGTGTGTGTGTGCTTTCCTACATGTCTCTGTGTGCGCGTTTGTGTGTCAGTCTATGTGAAAGTGTAGGTGTGTGTGTGTGTGTGTGTGTGTGTTCATACTTGTCTCTGTGTGCTTGTTTGTGTCAGTCTATGTGAAAGTGTATTTGTGTGTGCGTGTGCGTGTGTGTGTGAATGACTACACACATCTGTGGATTTATGTGGTTCCCTCTGGTGTTGTGTGTTTCACCGCTGTGGTCATCTGGCCGGGCTGCATTAATGTGCATGAGCTTGTGTTTGCTGAGGTGAGCTCCTGGCCCCTGACAGCTCCTGCTGAATAATGAGAAGCTGATTTAGGGCTTGTTTTGACTTACTGGACCCGGGCTGAAAACAGATACGCTTACAACTCAGATCGCCGCCGAGGAGGCAGAAGGGCTGAGGCAGGACTTTCGGCATGACATAGCTTATTCATCTTTGAGTTTGATGTGCAGCAGCTTAATTCACAATTACCACGCTGATAACCATTTCTCATGCAGTGTGTGTGTGTGTTTCTGTGTGTGTGTGTGTGTGTGTGTGTGTGTGTGTGTGTGAGAGAGACATCAGCACATTTCTAGATCAAATGAAACAGTTAGTGCACACAGTGATGGAAATGTAACGCTTTTTCTCTTTGCCCATCGGGCTGGGAATTCATATGGCTTAACACTTCATATCCAGCTACAGTTAAACCACCATTCTCTGCCGTCTCAGGGAATGTAGTTCCACCATCTCAGTTCCAACCAATTCTAAAATAGGAATTTCCGGTTGTCATATATGAGTGTGTAATGTGGGGTGTGGAGCCGCATCAGTAGGGTGGTCATGTGAAGCAGTGTGTGGAGGCTCAGCTTAGGTACGCTCAGCCTGCCCCATGGCCATATTTGAGCTCGGCATGTGTCGCGGTCCTGCCTCCACGCCTCTATGAGATGGCCTTTAAGAATGCCTCGCTGGAAAAGGGTGCAAAGCAGTTTTAAAGGACACGGTTCTTTCCATGCTGAAAACCCCTCTCCCGAAGAAATGCCCCCCCCCCCTTAAATGCCAAAGCTGGCTCTTCCTCTCAATAGCGGATCGCGGATGAATTGTCCGTGAATCGTCTGACGGTCGGTGTGTTCTGCCCCCTCTACGACCACTTTCCCCCGAGGCCTACCTGTATTTTACCAACAGAGCACAAAAGGGCATTTAGCTCATATGCATATTTAATGCAACAAAACACAAACACATTCTTTATTAATTTGGCTCATAAAATATTTCATGTGAGGCTTGTACTTACCTTTGAACCGCAGCCTTGCATGTTAGACAAAGATGCCCTTGGGCTCGTTGTGCACTTTAAAAAATCCGCAGTATTACAGATAGAAACGGAAGGAGGAGCCCATCACAGCCTTCATCTTCTTATGTGTCATAAGTCGTTTAACCATCAAAGCAACCTCCATTAATTATGTATTTACCACCCCTCTTGTTTGAGGGGGAGAGAATGTTTGTGAAAGAGATTACATTTCGACAAGCAATCTGAGTAGGGCGGAAAAAAAATAGAGGAAAAAAGCAGGCACTCTGTGTCCGTATTTATGTAGCTGAGTGAGTTAACATAAAGGTGATCAGTGCGCTGCTGGTGTGTGAAAGGAGGTCTTGGTGAGTGGCGAGTGCTCCGCTCCCCCCCCTACCCCCCCCCCCGCTCCTGCGGGCACAAAGTGTGAAAGGAGGTCTTGGTGAGTGGCGAGCGCTCCCCCCCCCCACTCCTGCGGGCACAAGTGGCGAGCGATCTCCCCCCCGCTCCTGCGGGCACAAAGCTGCTTTTCTCTGCAGAGCCCGAGCGGAGCGGAGCGCTGGCCAGCTCCCGGTGATCCGCCTCGGGGATCCACTCTGTCATAGTGTGGGAAAAGCCACTGCTGCTGATGAGATAGAGAGAGAGAGAGAGAGAGAGAGAGGGAGAGAGAGAGAGAGAGAGAGTGAGACAGAGAGACAGAGAGAGAGAGAAAAAGAGAGAAGTGCCAGTTATAGTTGGGGTTTGTTTTTCAGTATTTAATCAGTTCTCTTGTGACAGGCTTCCGTTCTGGAAATAAACCCATTTTCATTTGTTGTATTTTTTTTCTTTTTTTTCCTCCCCGTAAACATTTTCCAGAAAGCGCCGAGCTATATGCGCTAATCAGCGCCCCTCCTCTGGCACTCTCTCTCAACCCTCTCTCCTCCACCCCGGCGCGTCTCCTGGGAGCAGAGTTGCAAATCACTGCGTCTTTAGGAGGGACACATCCTCCCTGTTTTTACTGCCCATCTAATAACTTTAACAACAGCTGAAGAATGAGTCCCCTGGTTTGTAGTGTGTGTACGGCCTCTTGGGATTTCTTCTTTCAGAGACGTGTGTCATCGCCGTCCCCCCCCCCCCCCCCCGTGTTTGAAATTGTAATAGCCTCATTAGTTCCTCATCATTAAGATGCAAATTTGATTTAAAAAGAAAAGCAGACTCTGTGTTCCCAGTCCCATATTTTAAACGTCTTTATGGTGCTGGAAGCACGTCATGGCATCCTCTCTGGGTTTCCTTTTTGAACTTTTTTTTGTTTTTTGTTTTGATCTAATTATAAATGTAAAAAAAAAAAAGCAGATTTATGTGGATGCACTTTTCCCCATTTGGTTTCGTGAGCCGAGGAACAGAATAGGCATCGCTCTGATTAATTCAGCTGAGGGACGCAGAAGCTCCGGCTCTGCTGATGCATGTCTTGCTGTAGAGATTCCAGGCAGTGGATTGGAAAGCAGCACTGCTGCACTGACTCATAGCCATCTGTCCATCATACGAGCGCAGAGCTCTCTCCAGATGTGCCACTTAGCACACAGCCCAACATCCAAGAACTCCGCTCGTCGCTCGGAGTGGCCTAGTCTGGGTGTCACTGAGTGAAATATGCACCGACAGTCCCCAGGGAGTCAGCACCTCTTAACTTACGGAGCGTGCACGGAATCCAGTTGGATAACAGGCGACGAGCACAGTTTTTATGGGCGTTGGATGGCGTTGGTGCTCTTCGTCAATTTTGGAAACGTGAAAGAATATTGTACCGGATTGTCTGATTAGTTGTTCTGAAATGATCAAATGGCCGAATGATTATGTGAACTTAGAGTGAAGATAAAAGTGTTGATAAAACAATAATTTGGATGCCAGTGTAGTCGCATGATCACACAGTCTAAAATTGGACTATTGATGCGGTTTCAGAACAGTGTTTATGTAAGAACGTAACACTAATTTAGGTGATTTCAGATCTCCGTTTCATTTCAACGCTATATATTTGTATGCTACAGACCAGCCAAAGCAGGGAGACACAACCATATTTTTCCCTGGACATGTCTTAGACAAACTCTAGCCAGAGCAAGTAGAAAAGCCTCTATTGCTTTAAGACAGACTACAAGATTGAGATAATACTGTGTTTACTCACTAAAGGAGCATTGATGTGAAATGACTCATCTAATCATTATGCATCATGCATTAGCTGGAGACGCAAAAGACAGCGCTCCCTAAATAGCACCAGTGGTGGGAACTGTCCTGATCTGTCTTCAGAGCGGCGTATTAAAACCACAAAGCTTTATGACGGGGGCCGAGAGAGGACGGCTGCTCCGTGTCAGACGAGGCCTGGTGAACCCCCAGCGCCACAGAAAGGCTGCTCCAGTGCTTTGATGGTCCCATGCTTAACCTTTAACCTCGCTGTGTCATAAGCCCCGCCACTGTGCTATGAGCCTGCTGCGCGAACCATCGCTGCCCTCGTGTTGCGTAAGCAAGCGCGTATGCCAAGGGACTACCGGTCTCCTTACCATAGGGACTTCAGCTGGGTGACCCTAATTGATTTGAACGAAACGGCACTAGGTAAACTAATAATAGGCTCTTTTGGCCGGCAGGCTTTCCCCTGCACTGGTTACATAAACACAGCATCCTCTGTACCTTTGAGTCAGAGATGAGCAGGTTACCCTAGAGGGACTGCTGGCCCCAGGCTTGTGTGTTATCGCTGTCACACTCACACTCCATATTCAGAGTACATGCCATATTCGTGTGTGTTTGTGTGTGCGTGTTTGTGTTTGTGTGTGTGTGTGTGTGTGCTTGTGTTTGTGTGCGTGTTTGTGTTTGTGTGCGTGTTTGTGTTTGTGTGTGTGTGTGTGTGTGTGTGTGTGTGTGTGTGTGTGTGTGTGTGTGTGTGTGTGTGCTTGTGTTTGTGTGCGTGTGCGTGTGTGTGTATATCTGCCGCTCTGTGTTGATGTCTTTGGTTCAGAAGACTGTCTATCAGTGTCGAGCTCATTCCGATCTTAATCTCCTCTGAAAAGCTGACATCAACAGCTGAATCAACCTATTATAGTCCTTTTAGCTTGAAAGAGCACTAAACATTTAGCTGCACATTTAAAAGCAAATGAAATGATTGAGGGGAATAAGGATTCAAGGTCACCTTGATTCTCAGGCTTTACTTCCTAGTGTAGAGTCTGTGTGTAGAGTCTCATTGAGACCCAGGCAGGCACACGTGAGTGAATTCATTAGATGTGTTTGTGTTTGTGTTTGTGTTTGCTAGGCTGCTGAAGACCCAGTCCCTGGAGTGGTACTATAATAATGTGCGTCGGCGCTTTAAGAGGTTCGGGAGTGCCAAGGTGCTGAAGACACTGTACAGGAAGCACGCTGCCGAGCAAGGAAATCTGGCAGAACTAACAGGTATTCTCACACACACACACACACACACACACACACACACACACACACACACTCACGTTAACTAAATGTTTATTTAAAGCATTTTTCTGATATGTGGAGGGGTAGGGGGGAATTATTGCTTATGCTCAACACCGTAATTGTGAAACCAGAGAGCGTATATACATGCATCACACGCTCGTATGCAATATGATTAATATCACCAATGCATACATTTGCATGGTAATGAACCTAGTTTCTGCTTAAAATATGTCCAGCCTCTAACCTATGACAGTGCTTGTACCGCATCATGGCGAATCCATTAAATCATTGGAAAAATACAAAAAAAACACTTTTTTATGCATGTTTTTTTTTTTTACCCATTTAATATGGTGACAGGGATAGTGCTATTGATAAATGGCCACGAGAGGTCCTGTTTACAGTGAGTGCGGCTGTGTATCGACGCAGCTGCCGCGCCTGCGGTTTTGGAGCTTTCAGATATCCTGCAGTCTGTCCTCCTGAGTGCTGTGGTGTTGGAGGTTTTTTCTGTGGGATGGCAGCGAAGCAGTGTGGTGCAGGGAGAACAGGATTAAGGGCCTGGAGGCTTTCATTTCACATAACAACTTCACCAGATTACGCAGCAGGAGCTGCAGGATTCCGGGGCCAGGAGAACTCCCCACCCTCCCGGCTAGGATTGGAATCTGAATTCTGCTCACTCTGTGTGTGTGTGCATATATAGATATGTGTGTGTGTGTGTGTGTGTGTGTGTGTGTGTGTGTGTAATTGTGTGTGTGTGTGTGTGTGTGTGTGTGTGTGTGTGTGTGTGTGTGTGTGTGTGTGTGTGTGTGTGTGTGTGTAATTGTGTGTGTGTGTGTGTGTGTGTGTGTGTGTGTAATTGTGTGTGTGTGTGTGTGTGTGTCTGTGTGTGTGTGTGTGTGTGTGTGTGTGTGTGTGTGTGTGTGTGTGTGTGTGTGTGTGTGTGTGTGTGTGTGTGTAAATGTCTTCAGCCATCCATGCCAAAGCCAGGATCATGCCGCAGTTGGTAGCTGATCACTCTGACACACTGTGTGTGTGTGTGTGTGTGTGTGTGTGTATCTATTTGCCTGTATGTGTGTGCGCACGTGAGCTTACACTCGTTTGTACATCCGTGTGCATACATGTATGTGTATGTTTGTGCTTGTGTCTGTGGCACTGTGTTCTCGTGCATATGCATATGAGTGTACTGTGTGTGTGTGTGTGTGTGTGTGTGTGTGTGTGTGTGTGTGTGTGTGTGTGTGTGTATATATATATGCAAGTGAATAGTGCTCCTGTGTGTTTGTCTGTATATGCACATGTCTAGACATGTGCGTATATATGCGTGTATGCATGTATGTCTGTTTCCCACTTTACGTGTAAGTGCAGTGGTGTTGTGCGTTGAGCACTGAAGTTGAGCATTCGCAGGCTTCGCCCCCTCTGTCTGACGGCCTCTGGCTTTGCTCAGCCCAGCAGAGGGGATTGGAGGGAATTAGTCATGTTTGTGGAGAAAAGGTCATGTGTGTATTTTACAAGGCCCCTAATGGATCATTTTTTGGCCATCCGTTTCTCCGTTAATATATACAGTGCACTGGCAATGCTGCTAGAGTGACTGAAAATGCTGAAAGATCGTAATTATAGGCATAGTAAATCAGACAGAGTTATTAGTGCTGCTTGGTGTAATGTGTCTGTGGGTATAAGGTGTGTTTCTTCTTAGAAATGTTAATCAGGAATGGTTCAAGTTCTGAAGTGCTTTTTTAAGATACCCAAAGCTCTCTCATAGCAATGAAAAGAAAGAGGACTCTTATCATCACGATTAATGCCTAGTGGATGATGTTTGTTCTTTTTGGTCTGATTTTGTAAAAAATTTGGGCCAATTTGGACTTTTGGATCTTTTTTATGACGGCAGAGGGTTGGGGTGTTGCGTTTTTGTTCTCTTGTGAAGGATGGCCTCTGATGGCAGTAATTGGCCCCAGCCCTGCGCCGGGAGAGTGGGACCGGACCCGTCTGTCCCCCAGCACCTTCTCCAGCAGCATCATTACATTTAATCAGACGTCTCCCATGCAGCCAGCAGTCCGGACCAAACCTGCTTCACCTGGAAGCCTCAGTCAAGTCCGCCTGATTTAAAAAAGTACATCCTTGCATATATGATGTGAGAGGTGCTTTAACATCTGAAGATGCTGGGTTCCTTGTCCAGAGATAGCAGCAGACTTGCTATATATATAATAACATATAACAGTATGTTATAACCCCGGGCCCATATGTCCCATTCTTGCAGTGCAGATGCGGGGAATCTGAGATCAAATGAATTGGATAGAATTACAGGATTACATCTCAAACTAGTTATCTCTCTTGGAGGGCTGTATTTTCCCTCTTATTCCAGTTTCCCTTTAGGATCCTACCCTTATCGTAAGTCTTCACCATGGTATGGCGCTCATCTGAATTCTGGAGAGATGGTCAGGACCATACCGCGCCTCCTCTGGTGCACTTGAAGTCAGCAGTCCGCCTCTCTTTTTATCTCTGACCTCAGCACTTCAAAGGGACCCGCTGCTTCAATCTGAACACACAGCCCCCGCTGAAAGAAAACCTCACAGTCACAGCAGCCGTGCAAGGTTACCTGACTTTATTGTGCCACGCTATGTACAAGAAACCCAAAGAGAGAGAGCGAGAGAGAGAGAGAGAGAGAGAGAGAGAGAGAGAGAGAGAGAGCACGCACGTACAAGAGAGAAAGAGAGAAAGGGAGAGACTGTGATGATCCTGGGTTTGTTGGGTCACCTGGGCTTGTGGCATGTCAGTACACATTTTTATCAAGTCATTCCACAGAGCTTCCCCCCTAAGGCTGTTTGCTGTAGGCTATGTGAGGGTCTGGATTCCCAGAGCGACTCAAGATACTGGGTGGAATGGAGGTGAGAGACAACAGAGGGAGGAGATGGAGGGATTGCTGTGACTGTCATGCGAGCCCTTGGAAACAGAGGGATGGGGATGAAAAAGATGGCCTTGGCAACAAGATAGCGCATGTCGAGACTGACAGCGAGCATAAAGAACTACCTTTTGAGCAGGAAGAAACTGCCTCCTTTATGTGTGTGTGTGTGTGTGTGTGTGTGTGTGTGTGTGTGTGTGTGTGTGTGTGTGTGGGTGTGAACTACCCTTTGAGCAGGAAGAAACTGCCTCCTGCAGGTCTGTGTAAAACTGAACTGCTGAACATAGTGGGATTCATGGTGAAGACTGGGTAACTGCTCTGGATGTGTTCATCCAGATAAGTGTGTTTTCTAAGCGTGCTGCCGTTTCTCAAAGCTGTTTGGGATGACAAAGATACACTTGACCTTCACTTATCACACACACAAACACACACAAAGAAAACTCTTTTTTGGGGACATCTCTACATGGCGGGAAAGCCATATTAGAGTGTCACATTTCATCCGTCAGAAGATCTGTCCTCACGCTGGCCCCGGTGAGACTGTCTGCTTCTGTTACACAGCAGGAGATGACATCCCACACAGTCACTGCCATCCAGCAGTAGCATTGGCAGCAGCAGCAGGAGCAGGGAGCGCCCCTGTCTCCAGCATCGGATGCCCCTTAAGCTCATCACAAATCAGCAGCCCCAGCTAAGCAGTCCTCTTCCTGACAGGAGGAGCAGTGGAGCCTGAGTGTGTGTGTGTGTGTGTGTGTGTGTGTGTGTGTGTGTGTGTGTGTGTGTGTGTGTGTGTGTGTGTGTGTGTGTGTGTGTGTGTGTGTGAAAGTGTGTGTGTGTGTGTGTGTGTGTGTGTGTGTGTCCATCAGTTGAGCTGTGTGCCCTCCCATCTGTGCCCTGGTGTTAAAACCCCCCACTTTAATATTTCATCGCTAAATCTGCATTCCGCCCAGGTGGGATTCAAATCCCACATCTTGCTGTCAAGTTTTTAGGAAATCGCCCCAAAAAGAAACGAGTCATTGAAGTTGAAACTTGAAAGTCAACGAATTAGGGAGTTCAAGATGAAGCAAGTCACTGTGGGGAGCTTTGTAAGTAAAGGCTGGCTAATAACATATTGGGCTTTTTTTTTTTGTTAAGTTAAACTCTGTTCCAGGAATTATGGATTGAGTTTATATTGACAGCAGAATGTAGCGTAGAGCTGGAGAGTTAATCCCTGTCAAAAGGCCTGTATCCAGTTTGCATTTTATCTTATTAATTCCTGGCATTGAGCAGCAGCAGATGTACGCATATTCATAAGGCTGCGGCTATGGTGGGTTTGGAAATCTAATACATTTCAGTGCAGTCCGCCTCCAGCTTTGGTCCTTAATATGATGGAAATGGTTTATGCGTCTGACAATCCTCCACATTAGTTTATTGTTATGTGTTGGTGCACAGTTCGTGATACGACCAAAAGTACCACACTAATAGGTTTGTCATGAGGAGGTCATGGATGCATTGTGGTGCATTGTGGTGGATATAAAACAGATCATGGCAGGTGTGTTATATCATCTAGTTTTCACCAGTTTCTTTTCATTAGCAAAAAATCATGATCCAGTTCCCAAGAGCAACTTTGATGGTTGGAGCTCCTCCATTGGAGAGCTGACCATGTATTGTGGTTGCTATTCCTTATCATTGCTAACAGAAGCGCTCCTGTGTTTTGCCTGTGTGCAGAGGAGAGCACATATGCGGAGAGCACCGGCAATGAAGGCAGTGTGTGTGACAGTGACTCAGCGTTCTACAAGCAAATCGAAGGTGAGTTTAACACACAAAAGCCCTCAGTCCCTCTCAATTCCTCTCAGTCCCTCTCAGTCCCTCTCAATTCCTCTCAGTCCCTCTCAGTCCCTCTCAGTCCCCCTAGCCATGTGTCATCATTGCTAACACACAGTCAGATCTTGTCAGTCACAAACTTGTCAGCTTCAAACCTTGAATATGTAGTAAACATCAAGGAAACGGGAACAAGGAACAGGTTGTGTTCAAGTTTATCACATATTGTAAGGATATTCAAAGAAATGGTTGATTATCTCACATACGTTGTTAAACCTTGTGTTCTTGTGTTAACGTCACCAAGAAGAACACCATGGAATAGTCTTTGCCACAGCCCATCAACTAGACTTTTTAATATTGCAGTTGGTGACATTGTGTAGTCACAAAGAGCATCATGTGATGAAGTCAGCTAATCAGAAGGCGACTTTCTAAGATGATTTACAGCTAGATAGACCTTCCTTTAAAGATGTGATCTCTCTTTAGAGTTAGAGGGGATATTCGAAGAGGCTAAATCAGACTAGATCATCTCTTAGTGAAACCTTTACTCTCCCTCTATTGCCCACAATCCACATTTCTATTTTATTTAGTTTTTGTGAATAGGTGACTTACTGTGCATGTGAAAGGTAACATGAGGCAAAGCAATTGAGACATCCTGTGAATAAAACCTTCCATCCTGTGAATAAAACCTTCCATCCTGTGAAGAATTCTTCAAAATATAACGTTGTGTTTTAATTTGTTTAACCATTTGATTTTTTTTTGTAAGATTAGGCATTCTTGTGAGTGTACAATGCTCCGGGGGTTAAAAGAATATTGCCACTGCTTCCGTATGCGCATTTCCTGGTGTTTTTCCTGAATCATTTATACCGTTAATAATATCTGCTCTGCTTGGTCTCGACACGTCTTCCCCCTCCGGCGCAGAGCACAACATGGCTGACACAATCACTGTGGCACTGCGGGTGGCGGAGGAGGCCATAGACGAGGCCATCACCAAGGCCGAGGCGTACACCGACAGCCAAGTAAGACGGACTCTTCTTTTAGAGATCTATATTTAGTGGCATTCATGCGGTTGACAGATTTCATTCATAAGTACTGTAACAGTGAACAGTGCTGATGAAACTATATGCAACTATAGGCAATGGAAGACACACAGATTGAAATGATATGAAATTGTATGGAATAATATACAGAATATATATAGTATTTTGTAATAATAAAAATAATATTAACAGTCCAGCTATGAGCTGTTTTAAACAAAAAACGTCTCTTCGTCTCTTCACGTGATCTCAGATTTCCTGGAATATTAGGAAGGTGCACTGTGGGGTGAATGAGTCTTTATCAGGCGTGTGCAGAATTCAAACATTTGCAGGACTGTCTTTCTAAAAGGACAGATTCAGAGGGACTGGGATTATAAACGCCCTGTCGATGGAGGAGTAGCCTTGAGGTGTTTCACATGAGCAGGCTTTTGAAGCTGAGTGGCCAATTACATTTGGCAGTCTGTTAAAACCATCCATACCCGTGTTTAAGGATGAGGCATTCAAACTGTCCAATGATTTTCCATCAGATTTGATGATATAAGATGGACCATTATGGAAAATAGGTGCTGATTGATTGGTCCACTGTAATCCGATGGCCAGTGACTAATGTGTGTCGAACTTCAGAGGGTGAGGGAATTTAAAGAAGCTGTAAGAAGGATAGCGGAGAGAGAGAGAGACAGAGAGAAAGAGAGAGACAGAGAGAGAGAGAGAGAGAAAGAGAGAGTATAGGAAGCTGACAAAGAATGTACAGAGTGATCTGTTAAGCATGGATCTCCAGTATTTGTGCCTGCACCTCCAAGTCAGGTGATTCGGTTTTAAATGCCGAGCTTAATGTAAAGAAGTGTCAGTTGCACGTTTTGTGGTACAAGACAAAGCGCCATTATTTATAAGGTAAGGAGACTAATGAGAGATAGATAGTGATACACATGAGTCATTTGTTGAGTACTTTTAGAAAACACAGATATACTTTTTCCCCCCGTCACAATAGAGGGACATGACAAGTGTTTGATGTCTGTATGCTGAGAGAGGGAGTGACAGGTGTCAACAGGTCCTCTTTATTCCCCCCCACCCACACACACATCCCCAGGTGTGGGTAATCAGTCAATCAACCATGGCTCGTCGTCCCCACTGTTGCCTGCAGGCCAAGGGAATGGTCGAAGTTACATAATGTCAGAATGATGTAACTATATCAATAATCATAAATCATCCATATGTAGGATGCGTTTTACTCTTTCGTCATTCAGAACACATCTGCTTGCATGAGGAGCAGTTGGCATCAGGCAGTGGCGGTGAAGGGGGGGCTGTGAGGGGTCGTGCCAGTGGGCAGGCGGTGGTGCTGGTACTGGCCAGTCATTAGCCCAGGCTATAAATGACTTGCATGAGCAGAGCTAAATGTTATTCAAAGGATAGGTATTTTTCAGCTGAAATTATATCTTTCTGCCACATTAAAGGCATACAGTGGATAACCGCAGATAATAACTTGGGTGAAACAAGCTAAAAGCCCGTGACTAATAGCGCAACGGGAGCTGCAGTAGTTAATGGACTTGCCTCCAGATCAAACAGGAACTTTTTCAATCACTCGCTTTTTAACAGTGTCTTTTTCATGAACTTCTCTTCTTTGCACATGAAAGGAACTGTAGATAGACAGTGCATGGCGAGTTCACATGGACACGTGTGGCCTTCATGATGGCCAGAGTAAGATAGACAGTGCATGGCGAGTTCACATGGACACACGTGTGGCCTTCATGATGGCCAGAGTAAGATAGACAGTGCATGGCGAGTTCACAGGAACACACGTGTGGCCTTCTCGATGGCACAGAGTGAGATGAGCGGTTGCAGCTTGCTTGCCCTTGAGTAGCCTTTTGCACTCCGACTGTAGACGGCTAATTATAACTGCCTGTGAACGCTGATAAGAAATAGGAGTGACTGTCCTGTTTTATAAGCTCAGTACAAAATGACAATCCATTTTGTCTTTTTAATTAGCTTGGCAAGAACCCATCAAAGGACCAGTACAAAATGTACACTGTGAGTGTGGCTAGTCTGTAGGCCACCAGTTGAAGAACTCTGCTTTAATGGTTCTTCAATGACAAAGACAAAGAGCCTGTTTTTCTCTGAGTGCATGAGATAAAAAATGAGAGAAAGACATTAAACTGAGCTCTGACTGTTCTGAAGGAGAAACAGAAGGAGGCCCAGTATCTGCAGGAGAACCGGGAGGAGCTGATCGAGGAACTGGCCACAACCATCGTGCATAAAGTAAGTGGCATCAGCTCACAGACACAGCCAGGCAGGAGGTTTCACTACTTGTGTAGTATCTTGTCCAAATCTGCACTTAAATGTTTGTATAGGTATAGATATATGTAAGCATGTTATCCATATGTTACCATGATTTTATTGACCAAGGTAATAATAATTTGTCATACTATCAAGTCTACCGTATATATCTCCCTGGGTTAGAGCATCTGCTGAATAAACATCAATCTGACTGTAAATGCACCATTTCTTATTCTTCTATCCAGTGCTGTCGTAATCCCAGTCCGCGTGCCGTAATCCCAGTCCTCTGTTCTCAGATTATCCGCAGGAGGAGAGATCTCTCGGACATGCAGGGGGATTATAACCTTGAGTGGCCTCCCGATCAGGACAGCGAGCTGCTGACGTCCGAGGCGGAGACCCACAGCAGCCTCGTCAACTCCACCAGTCTCAAGTCCTCCCTCTGGGTGAGCACCTCCCCTGAGCACCTCCCCACCCTCCACCCCCGGCTCATGTCACGGAGACACACGCGCCTGGCTCTTATCCCCCTCAGGGGACCAAACAATCAGTCATAAGGGCTGGAGGTCAAACACTTTAGACCAGGAGGCTAAACGGTCGTGGCTGCTGGCGGCTTTTTAGCAGCAGAGGGCGTGTGTGCTTCGCCTCTGGATGTGTGCCACACCTGCCTGCCTGCCTGTCTGCCTGCCTGTCTGCCTACGCAGCGCTGGAGATGAAATGAGATGAGGGGATATTTAACACCTCTCCCCTCGCTCAGGTGTCCCGTCGACCTTCCGGAGGGCTCGGCCCTCCCTGAGAGATTAGTTGCTGCTCTGTCAGGATACATCGAGCTCAGCTGACTGTGCCTGAATATCACAGTCAGGCGGCTAAGATTAGCACTGCAGCTAAATGCCTTAGCAGAGCAGATCTCCTAGAGGAGGAGGAGGAGGAGGGCCATGCCATCTGACAGTAAAACTGCATTTGTGAGAAGCTGCAGGTATCTGTGATGGGAGAACTCTCTGCTCTTGTGTAATGAGTTCTCTTTCTAGTTTTTACACTCACACAGAAGGGGCGCCGGAGGGAAAGCTCCTGCAAATGATCGCTAATCTCCTTGAGCTTCTACTATTCCTCATTAAATCCTCTGTAAACATGAAGTCTTCACTGAAAGAAGTCCCTGAAAGAAAAGCCTGTACTCTCTTTGAAATCAGTTTACTAGGGATATGTGTATGTATGTGTGTGTTTGTGTGAGTGTTTGTATGTTTGTGTTTGTGTGCTTGTGTCCCTGTATGTGTGTGTGTGTGTGTGTGTGTGTGTGTGTGTGTGTGTGTGTGTGTGTGTGTGTGTGTGTGTGTGTGTGTGTGTGTGTGTGTGTGTGTGTGTGTGTGTGTGCATGTGTGTGTAGCAATGACCTTGTAATTCGCTGTTCTCACACGGTGCCCTGGCTATGGCCCGGAGTTATCAGTCATCTCCGCTAACTAGCACACACACACTGCGTCTGTCATCAGTCATCTCCGCTAACTAGCACACACACCCTGCGTCTGTCCTCTTTACCCCTCCCAGAGGTCCCGTTCGGCCTTCTCCCTACTCACCGACGGAACCCCGGACCCGTTCACGGAGCCGCAGAACGTAGAGGACACCCCTGCTGCGCCGCCCGGGCATGGGCTGAAGAAGGACGGCCTGCCCATCAAGCCCACCTGGAAGAGTGTCGACAGGCTGGACAACTCTAGTAAGAGCCTAGATGTCCTCTTTGAGTGATGTGCTTCTGGTGTGATATAAAAAAAAATGACCACATGGTGGAGCTAAGATATTTTCTACGCAGCAACTCTCTGCAGTACTGTGACTAAAGTTTTCCGTTTTTGTGTGTCTGTTTTTGTGTTTATTTGTGTGTGTGTGTGTGAGTGTGTGCATGTGTGGTTGTGCTTGTCTATGTGTGTGTGTGTGCGTGTTTGCGTGTCCGTGTGTGTGTGTTTGTCCCCGGGTGTTCGGAGGCGCGTCCGCAGTGCTGCAGAGCCCGGACGGTAACTGGATCGCCCAGCAGAGCACGCTGCTGTCCCGGCCCAGCCTGCTGGCCAAGCGCAAGAGCCTGGTGTTCAGCGTGCTGGAGAAAGAGTCCGGCGTGGTCTCGGCCTACGACCGGATGGGCTCCGACACCGAGGCCGAGCCGGACGGGGCTTGGGGCGCCCTGCTGGAGTTCCGCCGCAAGATGAAGACGCAAGGGGAGACGCAGGAGGAGGAGACGCAGGAGGAGGCCAACACCGGGACGGACACGGCGGGCTCCGACCTGGACAGTGCCGCCCCGATGAAGGTGGGCATGGACGGGGCCAGGCTGAGGTACCACAAGCCCCTGCTGTCCCTGCTGAAGAAGAGGGCGTCCCTGGTGCAACTCCACGCTCCGCCCCTCCGCCGGCCCAGCATTATCGACATGAACTTTAACCCCGACGCGGCGGACAGCAGCGAGGCGGACGAGGCGCAGACGGTGACGCCCACGAGGACGCGCAGGAGGAGGAGGAGCAGGAGGGAACACCTGGACGACAGCACCCAGCTGACACCATACTCCTCCTCAGTACCGGTGAGAGAGCACTCAGGACTGCACTAAGTGACTTAGGGAACATCAGGGGACCTTCGTAGGGTGGATTGTTTTCCTGAGTAACGGTACGGACACATGCCAACGACGCAAAGCGCTTCCATCGCTTTGAGTGCGCGTGGCGTAGCTTGTGGAAATAGCATAACAGTCTGGACTAGAGAGCTAGTTAGCAGGCTAGCCAGCTAGTAGACTATCTAGTCACTTGTGTTTATATCAAAACTGTCATTCTGTTAAAGTAAGCCCAGAATTAAATATGTAACATACCACAACAACAACAACCCCTTACAAGGCCATACAAGCCTTTCTTTTTAGCAAATTTAACAACCGAACGACGCCATAGTCCTGCAATTTTCAAACCAAAGTCGATCGTCGACGTCACAATGGCTTGCCTCCCGACAGAAATGAATGGGATTTAGAATTTCGCTTCCGTCGCGTCGCTGGCATGTGTTCGTACCGCAAGGAGTGTGTGAGGGCAGCAGATGTAAAGGACTCGAGTTCTTGTTTCTGTTATTGTGGGTTGTTTTGCTCACTTGGCGATGAAAGTTTAAGATGTCACCGTTGCATGATGACATTCTTACTTAAGTTTGTTTTAGTTCTCGATGAATTGACATCAGTGTGTAAAAATGTCAGTCTTAAAGTGATATACACTCGTGCCCCTCATCACATCGATGCTTGTCCAACAGGAGTACAGCACCCTGCCTCTGGACGATCTGGTGAGGATGCGCAACATGATGCAGGAGACGCCGCCCGTCCTCCTCACGTCCGACGACGGGATCACGTCGGACACCGAGACCCCGGACATTCTGAGCTCCGGCTACATGACCCCCGAGCCATTACAATGCCAACCGGGAGACATCATCTACAAGACCCCGGAGACCACCAAGACCAGAAGATCCCTGGACCAGGAGCTCACCTCCAGGTTACAGAAGTTGGCCAGCAAAGTCTCGCACTTTTCCTCCACCGAGGAAGAGCTGGACCGACTCGACGAGAAGATGAAGCGGCAGGACGGCAGCTCAGAGGAGAGTGAGGCAGAGGGCAGGGAGAGCAGGGCGCGAGAGGCCCTGTGGGACATGGAGGTAGAGGGGGACGGGAACACGGGAGCCGAGGGGGACACGAGCATCAGCGGTGACAGGCTAGCCGAGATGGACATCGACATGGAGGAGGTGAAGGAAGAGGGGCAGAAGTACATTCTGTCAGTCAGAGCTAAGGTGCAGGGCATCGGGGAGAAGATCCCGACGACGGCGAGGAGTCAGTCTCGCCACATGAGCCTCGCCTCGGTGGAGCCCACGTGGTGGGAGTCGCTGAGCGGCCTGTCCGGGGGGTCGCGGGAGGGGAGGCCACACGTCCGACACACGTCCGAGACGGAGTCCGAGGGAGCGAGCATAGACGAGATCCTGAACGACATGGTCAGGTCGTCCGAGATCGAGATCGAGAAAAGCACAGAGGCCTGGGAAAGGGTGGAGTGTAAAATCGAGGCCATGGACATCGGAGAGGACAAGGCGGAGGAGGTGCGGGCGACGGGGGAGGTGGAGAGAGACAAGCGAGGGGAGGGAAAGGAAAGTTGGGATGACGCCTTGAGTGGCAAGCGGAAGGGCAGGGAAGGGAACGTTGAGGCGCAGACAGCCAAAGGAAGAGATGGTGGGGTGAAATATGACGGAGACAACAACAGATTACTTCCGTCTGTGTGGCAGAGAGGGGATCAGAACAAGCTGGGTGGGAAGCGTAAGAAGGCCCACTCTGAGAAGGAGGTGCTAGCGAAGGGGGAGAGGAGAAGTGAGGAGCAGGAGCTCAGGGGAGGAGCGCACCAATCGAACGCCAAGCCATGCGTGGAACAGAGGGAGCCGCTGGGAAGGAGCCAGGTCCAGGATGGAGGGGTTTCAGAGGGGGCGGCGGCGGCGG
This sequence comes from Clupea harengus, assembly GCF_900700415.2. Lineage (NCBI taxonomy): Eukaryota > Metazoa > Chordata > Actinopteri > Clupeiformes > Clupeidae > Clupea > Clupea harengus. The sequence continues at coordinate 7,216,600 of NC_045176.1, forward strand.
TGGCGGAGCAAGACACCTGTCACGAGGTGCAGAGCGAGGAGGAGTCTTTTACCTTCAGGGCCGTCAGAGTTCATCTCGACAGGCCTGAGGCGAGCGAGAAAGGCTGTCAAGAGGAGGGGGTGAGGAAGAAAATGGAGGTCAAGGAGAACCGGCAGTCTAGGGGAGAGGAAATACCTCCACAGGAGAAAAAAGCGGAGAAATCTGGGGAAGAGGAGAGGGAGAGCGTAAAGATGGCCACCGTGAGTGACAAAGTGGCTGGGGACGGCGGCGCCAGAGGGTTCCTTGAAGAGAGCTCATCGTCCGACCCGAATCCGTACCCATCTCCGGACGACATTAAAAAAGTAAGCTGACCGGAGCTGAGCATGCGTGCAACTAACCTTCCTTGAGCTACTGCTGTCCTCATTCTCTCCTTTAAATCCTCTGCTCTTCTGGCTTCTCTCTTCCTTCCTTCCTCTCTGCTATGTTAGGATAGGTATGGCCTTGAACTAGAGCACAACCTGCAATTAATCTCCAATATGCTCCAGCAGGTGAGATAATAGTGGCAAAAAGGCTAGGTGCTGCAGGCATATTTGGTCGACAAATGTTTGACATTCATGTTTCTGAAATAAACAATAAAAATGTCTGTCTAAAATGTCAAATGCATTTGTACGGCATTACTGTATGTGCCGACCAAATGATGTTCTTCTCTGGCTTTATTTCCTATCTTTGACCTTTCTATGAAACATATACAGTTCATATACATTATATAGATATGGGTCTACCAGATATGTATTAGTAATAGATATTGATTGTCAGCCTGTGTGTGTGCGTGTGTGTATATACATCTCTGGTCTGTGTGTTTGGTTGGGATAGAAATACTCGGCTGCATCGCTGCGCAGCGTCACCACAGAGATGCTCCGCGTGCTGAACGCCACCGAGCAACTGATCCAGGGGGCGGAGGGGAGCGTCCAGGAGCCAGTGAGGCCCTCGGCCAGCAGGCCCTTGCCCAGCCTCTCCCCAGGCCAGAGCAGGAAGCTCAACGAGCAGCTCAGCAAGCTGGAGGAGAATGTGAGCAAGCTGTTTTTGTGTGTGTGTGTGTGTGTGTGTGTTTGTGTGTGTGTTTGGTGTGTGTGTGTGTGTGTGTGTGTGTGGGCGTGTGTGCGTGTGTGCGTGTGTGCGTGTGTGCGTGTGTGTGTGTGTCTGTGTGTCTGTGTGTGTGTGAGGTGGAGCTTTTTAAATAAAGATATTTAATCATGCTCAATCAGGCCTTAGGGACACATACAATTTATGGCGGCAATTAAACAGGAGCGCAAACACACTTTTATTACACCAGACTGCCTTTATTACACCTTTGCCTGTCAATCATGTCCTCTGTCACAGGTGTATGTGTCTGCAAGTACGGTGTACGGCCTGGAGGGGGAGCTAAGTGACCTGGATGCATGTGCGCGCCGCATAGGCCAGAGCACCACCGAGAGAGAGCTGGCACATCTGGAGGACCAGGTGGCCTCGGCCGCAGCCCAGGTGCAGCAGTCAGAGCTCCAGGTGCGTTCTGCCTGGATGCTTCTGTCTTCAGACCCAGCCCTGCTACACTGCATGGCGCTGCACTGGGGTCTGCTGTGCTTTGCCTGCCTCTGCCCACACACCTCTGTCCATTTACTCCACCCCACACACCTCTGTCCATTTACTCCACCCCACACACCTCTGTCCATTTACTCCACCCCACACACCTCTGTCCATTTACTCCACCTGTTCATCCCACACACCTTTGTCCATTTACTCCACCTGTCCACCCCACACACCTTTGTCCATTTAGTCCACCTGTCCATCCCACACACCTTTGTCCATTTTTAGCCACACGGCATGCTGCTCTACTGTTACTAAGTGCGTCTAAGTGCTAACCGTCACAGTGCTTGTATATGTGCCTCTGCATTCCTGCAAGGTACATTCACATCAAAAACTACTTTCTCATGTACCTTAGCAACTCACTTATAGTTTTGAGGTAGTTATTTGTGAACTGAAGGGTCTCTGACCAAAATGGCAGCAACCTCTGGCATCAAATGGCATCAAGTATTTCTACTGAACAGACCTAGATACATTTACTGGGCATCAAACAAACACTGGTTTCAGTCTTTGCTTTAATAATTTCAGTTGTAGGCTTGAATTGAAGAGTTCCTGGTACATTATAGTATGCATGTGTCTGGATGTATCATTTTTGTATCATTGCGCATTGCACAAGTGAGGGCTTCACCCTATAGTGTGGCACCCATATAACGTCCTTGTCCTTCAGGTCACTGACATTGCTGCAAGAATCAGAGCCTTGAAAACAGCGGGTCTGAACGTTGCGCCTCAAACACGTTTGTTCAAAGCTGGGAGCCCTACGCCCAAGGTATGGCACTGTGGCCGAAACCACTGGCAGGTTAAATACTATCCATTACTACTAATGATACTAGTAATACATCTTGTATCTTCCACCTCAGACACAAACCATAGACACATCGAGACAACAGAGGAGAAGACTGCCTGCGCCTCCCACAAAAGGTACCGTTAAAAACAGGACTTATTAAGTCAATTTCAGACTTGATCGTGGAGAAGAAATTAAAGGTCTTTTTGAGATAGTCATTTTATTTGCACTGCTAATGGGTAAAGCTGCTCAAAGTTCATAATATTGAGATAGCTGTGCTCTCTTGCCCTGTCCTCTTTAGAGAAAGAGCCTGCTGACATTTGAAGCTGTCTGCAACATGTCCAGCTCCTGACGCACTCTGCCCAAAGTTCAAGACCATCTGCACTCCTGTGCCTTGAAGCAGTGGAGCTCTGTACTGACGAGTGGAGAGAAGTGATCACTTTGCTAGACTGTTTCATCTTGCCAGTGCAATCTGTAACGAATACTCTTCGCCTTAAATCAATAGACAGGATGTCAATGACACTTGAACTACTACTGACAGCATTGTAGACCAGTAACATTGTGGACAGGTAAGAGCTGTTTGAAAACAAACAAAAAAAAGAAGATAAGAAAAATGAAAAGGTTTTGTATAGAATGTTTATAATGTGCAGTTTTCTTTTTAAGAAATATATTTTTTATTTCAGTGCAATTTTATTTACACTGTCTAATATTGCTGTGCTACTCCTGAGTCCTAAGATTGAACCTCTGAATGAAAAAAAAAAACACTCACGTCACAGCCTAAGCAATTGTGTCAGGCTGCTGTGATTCATCTATGTGTGATTTACAATCAGAGAAAAAAAAATGATCCTCTCTCTCTCTTGATATTGACTATCATCTGATGGTAAACATTAAGTAGATACTTCAGGGGGTATTTGTCCATGTATTAAAAAGGCTATGTGTTTGTGTGAAAAAACAAAACAAGTGTGAATCCTCACTGAATGATTTCCTCCCCAGAGCTCATGGACCTCTGATCCAGGTCTTAGGTTACCAGTGAAGGTGAAATGATATTGAAAAATACTTAATTTATTGTGACTGTAAAATAATAGACCTGAATAAATGTTGCATTATTTAATATTCACACTGTGTGCTGCATTGCCAACAAGCCTCAGAACTCACAGAAACATTGTGACCGTCCTAGGTACACTCATATTCTTCGCAGATTTCTGCTTTCGTGGTGTGTAGACCATTTTCTCCTCCTTGCAGTACCCATAATGGCCTGGAGAGGGCCTTCTATGTCTACGGAACTTCCCTTTGCCAGGCCCTCATATGGAGGAACAAACAACAGAGTGGGAGCGGAGGTGTACTGCCACCCATACTTAATGTGATGGACAGAACTGGATAAATAGGACCTGGGGCAGGGAACACAGGGCTGAAAGTGCCTGCAGGCTCAAGGCCAAAACAGGAGGGTGAAGGGGGGGGGGGGGAGCTTTGAAAGCCACAGAATGGAAAATAGGAGGGAGATCAAGCCTGACTAGCAAAGAGAGATGGGCAGAGAGGAAGGAAGGAGTGGGCACAGCGGGCACAGAGCAGTTGAGAGAGACTGGAGGGCATGAGCCAGAGCCAGGGGCCATGGCAGGAGAAAACCTTAGAAGGAGAGATTACACGGCTAAGCCAGGCTGCTCACAAGAGCAAGACTGTTCCTGGCAGACCACAGCAAACTAGCCAAAACCAGATATCCACACCGTGGCATGTCGACAACGCAGACCACCACCACAGAAGGGATCGCTCACTCAACTGGATTCTCAGACGCTCTCCTTCCCAGTGTTGGCCGAAACACGGGGATTCTGGGAATCGGTGTGGTCGATAATGACTGTTTAGTCTGTCACACCAATGCTGACATGCAGCTGTCAGCATGGTAAAACAGCATCATGTTGGCCACAGATGCAGTGCCAGTTAAACTAATAATGCAGTTCGTAATGTCAAAACATAAAAAAAATACTTTAGACCTACCACCATGATGTAATTCTGAGGGCACAAAGACAAAGCAGTATTTTTTTCAATATTCCCTCCCAATTTTCTGCAGTCGTTACATTTTCTGGGCCATAGAACAGTGAACACTTGCAGAGGAAATGACCAGAACCACAAACTATGCCTAGAGCAAAAAAAAAACAACTGACAGGCCATGGACTGACAAGCGGTTCCAAATGAGCCATTTTGTCTGTAGTGGTGAATGAGAAACTGCCCTTCGACAATATCGTCCAGTAACTGACCAGATCAAATGCTGATATAAATACATTTGCATTATTAAACCAAGTATGTTACAAGTTTGTACTGGGCCTACATCACTTTGACACAACTCTAGTAAGAGCATATATTTTAAGCTCATACTGAAGGGGCTCTGGGTGGGTTGTCCGCCTGTAAAACTCTTGGTCTGATGAAATCAGAGGGAGTGTCGCACCCGGGTCTCTATACAGCTGTGCTGCAGGTGGTACAGGGCCCTCATCTGTAATCATCCGCATAGCAACTGAGGACGGAGAAAAAGAGAAATGTTTTGTCTGTTTGACCTCCTATATAATAATCTCCGTTGGTTCATTGGCTCTTCATAGCTGTAAACATGTGTGAACAGAGGACTTTACATGTTTCAGTTTATGTGGACAAGATGTTAAATTCCTTGTGCTGACTGATTGGGGAGCTCCCACGACAGCCAGACCTCTCAATGTCACATGTACTATAACACATCGCGGCACGAACCCTTACGAACCCTTACGCTGCTACCTAAGCTTGGTTTGCAGCCACGTTGGAAACCTTTTGCAGCTGGAAAAAGAATCATTTCACAGCAAAGGCAGGTGAGGTTTTGAGTTACACTGCAAACATTCAGCTTTAAAAAACAAGAAAATAAAGTAATAACACGGGGGACACATTACTTAAAATAAGCCAAATTATCCAATTGATTTACCAAGACTTTTTAAAAACAAGTAAAAATATCTAGCCTCAAAGAACCCAAATATATGTTCAAACTAGTGTGGCCAGACAAGTACGTTTGTCTTGTTTCTGACTTTTGTACTTGTCAGTGGTGATCAAACAGCCTTATAATTATGGCAAGTTTCAAGCATTAACTTGCTCAGAATACAATCTCAGGAACAAGTTATAATACCTTATAATTAAGTTAAGTCAATTAAGATAATTAAGCACTGAAATGCTTGAAGCAAGTGAAATGCTCTAACATAAAAAATGCCTGGTAAGAAGAAATATCTTGTCAGACAAAAAACAAGCATATATTGTCCTGATTTAAGATATTTCATCTTGCTAAGATTTCAATTCATGCAGTGTAATGCTTTAATGATTGGTCTTTTCCTCACAAAAGTATTGAGTGGTTTAACCCTGTGTTTCAGATATATATGGTGTACTACTCGCTGTAGGTTTGTTTTTTTGTGTGTCTTATTTGGAGGTCTATCCACTGCCAAACTGATCTTCATCTGTTTCCGACTATTTTTTCTTGAAGTTGGTTCATTTACTGGCCATGATGCATTGGACCGTCCCTAATTCCATGCCAGGAAAACAGCTGCCTGGACATTCTGTTTCCTAACTCTACTCTCCCTTCTGCAGCAGGTTCAGCTCACAACAGAAAACAGCGTGTTATTGCCAGCGGAGTGAGGGCAAAACAAATGACTTATTTGTGTGACCTTTTGACCTCTCTGTTGTTTTTCTGTTTGAAGTACAGCTGGCTGTGTTGGTCATACGTGCCATGTTGACTGAACAGTATGGATGACTGTTCATTTTGACACCGTTCAAAACTTATTTTCCAAAAGACATCTCAGTTAGACAGCTGCATATCCACACACAGGCCAGTATCCTTCAAAACCGACTGGCGAAGAACAACAGCTCTCAGGAGAGTTTTTGGCCATTACCTGACACGGTTTGTCTTCTGGAAAAAAGATTCACATTCTGAAATTGCGAAAACAACTCCTTCTTTTTCACCCTACCAGACACCAAAACATCTGAACATCTGCTACAGAGATTAAATGGGCTGCTGTGGAGGAATTATGTGACAAGCTGAATCATGAAAAGTGCATCACTTTTATACACACAGAACGTTCCTTAAGGAAGAGTGGCAGTCGTTTAACCATCAGCTACTTGTTCAAAACAGCCCAGGGAAGCGCTTCTCCCCACTTTCAGACATTTTTGACCTAATGATAAACTTCACCTCAGTGCTATGGGTGTGTGTGTATGTGTGTGTGTGTGTGTGTGAGTGTGTGTGTGTGTGTGTGCTTGTGTGTGATTGTGATTGTGTGTGTGTGTGTGTGTGTGTGTGTGTGTGTGTGATTGTGTGTGTGTGTGTGTGTGTGTGTGTGTGATTGTGTGTGTGTGTGTGTGTGATTGTGTGTGTGTGTGTTTGTGTGTGTGTGATTGTGTCTGTGTGTGTGTGTGTGTGTGTGTGTGTGTGTGTGTGTGTGTGTGTGTGTTGTTTCCATAAAATGGAGCTCTGGGCTATTCATCACTGTGGCAGTTAAAGGTGGAGACAGTCATGCTGCCTGACTGCGAGGGTTTCGAAACTCCACAACCAACCCAACTCATCCCCTCCTCCTCCTCCTCCTCCTCCGTCAGTGTCTCTTCCCAGCACGTGTGTTGCTTGGCGACGACACATGATTGACAGGCACATCTTTGTCCTAACTGGTCGGGGTCTCCAGAGGTCATTTCATTTTTCCACCCTGTTATTCTCTACTGCAGAGCCTGACAAGGTCACCTCTACCCGAGTTACTCCCTCCAGAGCAGATTCTCCAGAAGAGAAAAAAATTTGAAGAATTTCAACAACTATAATGGAAAGGTGTTTTGAATTCATATCGATGGCTCTGATTTTATTCAACCGTGGACACATGACAAAGTCTGCAGTCACCGGGTAGCTCCCGCTGGTACTGCTGCCTCTGAATCTAACGTTCCTTTGGCTTTGAAATAATGACCTTCTCCCTCAGGATGCTGGGCTCATCCATGAAGTGTCCTATGTGCTGACCCACATAAGCACAGCTATGCAGCCACTGGATACACTGCGTAAGGCACAAAGCAGCCTGAATCTTGACAACGGACACGCAGATGTCCAGTGTTTGGTCAGGGCGTCAAAATAGTCAGCTATCACACAGTGACACTCAACCTGACCTGTTTGTCTTCACAGCAACCTCCATTGGGCATTGGGTGCGAGCAGTGACACCATTACCGGGTCATCTGGTTAACTAATCACCACACCTTGCTTGCCATTGGCATCTGGGTGCTTGTTGTTTCTAACCTTCCCCCTTTAGTTGTAACAGAAAGAACCTCAGGATGATTGTGACTTTGAAGTTATATGCAAATGTGTGTCTATGCACGTAATATTGTAATTGTAATTTATTTTTCAAGACAGGGACAGTGCACAATAAAACATTAATCTTGTACAACAAGAGAAAATGCATTATGCCAGGTTCTAGCAGATTGCTATTTTCCACCTGTAGTCCCTTTCATATGTTTTGTTTGGTCTTGTATCTAACCTCTCGTGATGTGGGAGGCAGTATGATCGTGGTTTCATTGCAGTCTGAGGTGTCTGCCCATGGTTGTATGGTTTGATTATTTGCATCGAATGCGATCTGATTTCATGGGTTTAATTGGTAACTAATGCTCCCTCTAGGCCACAGCGTTCCTCCAAGGAATGTCCTCTGGCGTTGCCATCCCTGCACACAAGGCAATGTCAGCCAAGACTGTTCTGGTTTATGATTCCCAGATGGTGGCGCGAGCTACCAAATGCTATCAGAGCAGAAGAATCTCTTGAAGACTCATCTATTCTGACAGCACCTCCTTGACTAACACCTCTAGCACCCTAACATTCCTAACTCACACTTACCATGCACTTCTTTACCTTAACTCCTTGCACTTGTCATATTGAGTAGATTTGGTACTTAGTGCTTACTCCCGGTCTCCCAATTCACTGAAGCTTGATTGTTGTAAGTTGCTTTGGATAAAAAAATGGATATAAATTTGTCATAGTTGTTATTATCAATTTAGATTTGACTTTACATTCAATTTGGTCAGTACTTGTAACAATTAAGCCTGTTGTTTATTGTGTCAACTGTTCATTCATTCATTCAGAATTCATATAATTCCTTGTGTGCCATATGTAAAATACATATATTTAATTATTAAACAAATGTCTTATATTGTTTGGTAATATTACAAGTAACAGTGTGAGAGACATATTAATTGTTCTTTAAGTGATCTTACCCTACATGATCTTACACTTGTGATATACCAAGTTAAATAATATTACCACTCATCATGCATTTTCCACCCGTAAAGTTCTAAAATGCATAATCCCTCCAATCCAGTGTTCTCCGTCCATCATTGATAACATTGTGATTGATAACTGTGATTGATAAGGTTGTGATTGCTTTACAGCTGTGAACAACAGCTCTGAGAACCAGGATTATGCCTTGGAGTTAAGAGCGAACACCATTCACTTTATTTAAGCAGAGGAAATACACAGATCCCAGAACTCTGAAAAAAGGCTCGTACAAATCCCATTTTCATATTTTGGAAACAGCATCTGAATACCATGCCATCCACTAAAGGTAATGATAACTCTCCCTACTTTTAGAGTTTTTTCAGATTTAAATTTAATAGTGTGATAAAAAAATAACATGCAAGACAACCAAACAAAAATAAGGTATTCAATCCAGTGCTTTAGAGTAGATCTAGCTACACGATTAGCTTCATGTAATGTAGACTGAGGGTGCACTATACATAGTCAATGAAGTCCTTATGCCATGGAGAAGACTTCCGATCCTGTACATTCACATTCTTGAGTCTTATTTCTGGGTGTGATGATATAGTGCAGATCCAGCATTGCTAATGTAACAATCGCAAAGACCGTGTTGCTTATTTGAGTGTGTGGTCTCTCTCGCGAGATAGTGGACAAGCAAGTATGTAGTCTGAACTGTCACTGCATCTTATCATGTGCTGGAACCCGGGGGGCGGTGGGGGGTAGGGGGGGGGGGGGGGGGGGGGGGGGGGGGGACACACAAAACCTGTGCAGGTCCCGGGTTAACTACGGCGCCTCCCTGTTGGGACGTCAGCGCGAAGGGCGATGCGTGTCAGCAGTGGTCCATGACTAAGAAACATTCCCTCTGCTCTGACACGATGAAGCGCTCTCTCGGGTCGGCCACCACGTAGCTCTCTCTCGGCTCTGACATGGCGTAGCCGTCCTTGTCCATCACCATGAAGCTCTCCTTGTCTCGGCCCACCACCTCCACCTCGGAGTAAGAGGGATGGCCAGACCCCCTGCGGAATTTCATAGCTGGCCATCTGGCAGGTCGTCGCTACAGGAATACAGATGGAGTAGAACGAAAGGGGCCAAGCGTCAGTTGGTGTCTATGTAGGATCAGCAGAGAGGCACCACTATATCTAGTTCCTATTATGGCGTTTTAAAACACAGTTGTCTCCTCCATAAAATATTTGTAATTTTGAAAAATGCTTGTGGTACAGGCAAATAGTAATTATGTGGTACAGGTAAATAGTAAGTGTCTGGTACAGGCAAATTATTGGTTGAAGGAAGCCACAGTTGCTTTCAGACAGGAATAATAGCTAACAATTAACCAATTAAGTTAATCAGACGTAATCAAGTTGTCACGGTACCTCTATAAAGAAGAGACTGGCAGAGGAGGTTGGGTGGTGGTACATGTAGACGGTCACCATGACAGCAGCCACCATCAGCACCGTGGCTAACAGGATACCAACAAGCAGTCCGGTCTGCAGCCTGTCCTCCTTCTGATCCTCGCTATCCCCTACCTGTCTGGCTGCAGCACACACACACACACACACACACACACCCACACACACATACACACACACACACATTCACACACACACACACCAAACCAAATCCCCTGTCATTATTCACCCTGACCTGAACCCTGACCCCTGAGCATCACTAAATAAGTAGAATTACTGTGACAGATGGCAAGAAAGTCAGGCGGAAATACTGGTGCTTTCATTCGTTAGGTTAGCCAGTGTTACAAAATATACACACATTACATTAAAGACTGGTGTTTTTCAAGAACATGTAATTTACAGTGTTTTATTAAAGTCTGCGGTGGAGGTGGTGACCCCGGGACTGCAGTTCCTGCGATTCTGCAAATTTCTGTCTTTCTCGTAAAGTAAACAGACAATGATTTATTAACCTATATAAACATTGCACACTGAGCACTTTCAATCAGCCCCAGTGGAATTGTCTCATTGACTCCTGCGTTTGCCAGCTAAATGGTAAAAGTCAGTCATTTGTACACTGTTCACACAAACTACACAGCAAAACAACTGAGTTGAATGAAATTATTTAAATGACTTACATCCTTCATCAACCATGTGCAAGGCAAGCTTTGTGTCATCTGCAAAGAAACACAACAAAGAAGCAAAACATATGGTGAGGCAGGGTGGCAAATCACACAGCCCTGCTCTATAATCTAACACTCGACCTATTTTGTCTTAATAAAACAAAAAGAAGAAAAAAAAAGGGAATCCGTCAGAATCTCAGATCTTTCATGTGATTCTTCTCATCGAACCGAGCAGCACAAGCCAAAAAAATCCCCTTTTATGAGGTTTAATTCTATCACTCTCCCATGAACTACAGACACTATGTGTGGTTTAATTAGAGTGAGACCCTGTAAAAGAAAGACCATACGCACTCAACAAGAGCTGCTAAAACAATCACGGGGACAGATTTACAATGCAGTGGAAGTAGGCCGACACGAAGCGCGTGCGTGAAACGGGGGCTTGTAAACACAGCGCAGCTGCAGCTGGTGGAGCTCGCGGCTCAGCAAATGTGACACTAAGTGGTGTTCCCTGCCTTGGCCAAGCCTATAGCGGACGCACGACGCAAATGTTCAGCTTGCTTGTTTGCGGTTCTTAATGGAGGTATATGAGTTCAGCACTGCTGAGGTGCCTGTCTGGAATCTCAATGAGATAACGTCGCAAATCTGCTGCTGCTACTCACTGCAACAATTAAGAGGAGTAGCAGGCCTAATATTACGACTAACAGGAATATTAAAAAACGTATCCTCATTTTCTAACGGCGGTAACATAAATCACTTCATCTGGAAGCAGAGCCAACCCACTGCACGGCTCTAATAGCTTTTTCCAGGCGCTGTGAGGAGAAAACTGGGACAGGATTTCAACCATGCTGAGAGTTCATCCTGAATGTTACTGCAGGGACTGTCAGGGACTTTTACACGGTAAACCAGGGCAGCGGAAGAATTTCCTGATCTGCTGCGTAAGGTGCAGTGGTGACCCAGCAGTGTTCTGGGAGATCTCAGCACGGCCCCGTGCCTCTGAGCTCCAAACTCTCACGGGCCCTGTCAAGATGCACACATTCAGAGCATTTACCGCAAGTAGTTTCTTATATCCTAAACCAGAGAAAATGACTGACTGAAGCGTGTAGAGCAGCATCTCCATCGTGCACGAGTGAGCCAAGCAGAGAACCCTGGGGAGAGCTCATCTCAACCTCTTCTCTTCTTCCTCTTTTTTTTTTGTTGCAGACGCAATCTGCCAGAACAACATTCCAGGTTCTTGTCACAACATGCAGTTCTAGGGCAGGTTTTACAGTGCGTGGAATCCTTGATATCTTTTTGATGTCTAAGAGATTGTTTGCATGTCGTCCCATGCCTCTCATTATCGCATTCTGATGTATACTGTCATGTCTGAAGTAGATGTGTGCTAACTATGTATTTGTATACTATTATATGTATTTGTATACTATTTTTGTGTACTATACTATTTGTATACTATGCGTTTGTATATTTATACTGCATGCTGAGTCTGAGATAGAGAAGTGGGTCACCAACCCTCGGTGGGAGTGCTGGTTGGCAGCTGTGTGGTGAAGAATGTTGGGTTTGCCCTCCCGGTAGTGGAGATGGCGGTGGAAAGGAAGGTAGTGGAGACAGCGGTGGTGGTTCTTTGTCCCACTGTAGTTGTTGTCTTCACGTTGTTGTCTGTTGTTGCCACAGGCGATGCCTGCGTCGCACTCATTTCCATGCTGATGGCGCAGCTCTGGTTTCTCACCTGAGCCAAATGGGGAAAAAAACACACTTGAGCAACACTCTCATCATATGAGAAATGACCGGTGATTCTAAGATAATTAAATATGTCCGGGCACCTCATCTTGGCATCCACTGTCCACCCAGTCCTGGCGGTTTCGGTCAAATCCGCTGGAACATCTGGCAGAGGAGAGGCATTTTGTTAGCCATGAGGAGTAGAGAGGAGGAGGAGGGCCAAATAAATGCAACGTTTCAATGCGGCCCAGCAGCGTCACAAACCCAGAGATTCAATTCTCTTCTGCAGTGGTCTGCAGCCACTAACCTTGACAGGTGTCCAACAGCACAAAACATGACAAATTACAATGCGAAAAAACCTATTTAGTTCCACCACGGGATCCCACTTTGAAAGTAAAATGGGCTTGGCTGTGATCATCATTATTCAGTACATCTCGGCTGTTCAGCTTAAACTCACATTAATCTCCGACCAAACGACACTCGCTGAGGAATGCTGAACGAGGCCGTGTTTATTATACATTATATCAGTGGCTAATTCATCTGTCTGTCCCAATGCTGTACAGCGCAGGAATAATGATATACGGCAGCTGGAACACAGACACAATGTGATTGCAAGACCAAATTGCATTAAGCTCGGGAGGACAGCTTATCGCCACATTGACTTTGAAGTTTAAACTTGGGGAAAACAGATGAAGGTTGCATCTGCAGGCACTGCTATGTTTTAAAAATCTCTCATTTTGTGTGAATACTCCCGTAGTCATTCTGCAGGGCATGGATTTTCACAATTGTGAACTGTGAAAAAATGAAGAATCAATAACTCTGTGATTGCAACACTACGCCAAAAAGAGCTGAATAAAATGTGTGTATCACCTCCTGGTCTGATGTCAGTTATCCAAAAACAAAACCCACTGGAGGACTGTGACAGTAAAAATGAAATATATACGCACACCCAAGATTGAAAAAAAAAAAAAAAAGCTCAAAATGCAGCAACTCTGTCAAGACATTTTCATTTATATTAATCAGAAGCATTCCACCATTCAGTGACTGTACCTCTGCAGTCGACTGCACCAGCTGCAGTTGAAGCTGATTTGAGCGGTGACACATGGCTCACAGCTGGAGAACTGCAGGCAGGCTGAGAGGAGACAGGCAAGAGGACAAGGGAGTGCATGTGTTTTCAGAAGGCAGCCATAAACTTGATACTATTTCGGTTACAGCGTACGCCTTTAATATTAAAGAGGCACAAGGCTCGATAAATGCACTCCGTGCTGCAAGCTCAGTAAATAAGCTGGCCGTGGATGAGACTGAGATTAGCATCAGTGGAGGAAGATGGCAGATGGATCTCAGGGTTGTTTATGAGGACCTACTGGGTTGCGGCAGCATCTCCATGGCACTGCTGTTGGTAATCTTGGATTTCAGCAGTTCCACTCTGTGGTATTCATAGATGGTCCTCCTGCGCACGTCTGATGCATGACAACAAGATGAAATGATCAGTGATCATTTGAAAGAGAAAAGAAGAACTATTGTTACAGATGGGTGGAAGCAAGGATAAAAAATAACAGAGGGTCACCCTTACTCGGTATCTGCTGTATCTTGTGAAGAACGACAAACGCATCAGACAGTCCCACTTTGACGGGGTGGTTCACAGAGCTGATGTCACTGATGTCGATAGGAACCTGACAGAGCGGAGAAAACAATCAGCACCTTTCCTAGTCGGCCATAGTTGGATTTACTCTCTAAATAGCTTTGCTCATTCGTCATAGACCAACAGTGTCTGTCTTAACGTGACTGAGGGGGGCCAGACCTGTCTGTCTGACGTGACTGAGGGGGGGGGGGGGGGGCAGACCTGTCTGTCTGATGTGACTGAGGGGGGGGGGGGGGCAGACCTGTCTGTCTGATGTGACTGAGGGGGGGCCAGACCTGTCTGTCTGACGTGACTGAGGGGGGGGCCAGACCTGTCTGTCTAATGTGACTGAGGGGGGCCAGACCTGTCTGTCTGACGTGACTGAGGGGGGGGGCCAGACCTGTCTGTCTTAACATGATTTAGGGGGGGCCAGATCTGTCTGTCTGAACGTGACTGAGGTGGGGCCAGACCTGTTTGTAGAAAAACACAATCCTTCCGTCACTGTGCAGCGTGGCCTGGAAGGTGAAGCTTCCAAGGTGGTAGCTATCCTGGAGATGGACGTTGTCCCACTGCACGACCAGCGCCGTGCCTAGCACACAGAGAGAGAGAGAGAGAGAGAGAGAGAGGTGCAGCAAGAGCAAGCTAGGTCAGATGCAGAGATTGCACACACAGACAAACTGGGTCAGTTTCAGTAAGCCATTGATCACCCTCGGTGAGAGCTGGATTTTTAGTTTGAGTCGGTCTCCAACATCGATCACACAGACAGTTTTATCGCGCTGTCAGAGATAGCCCCACAGTGTCACATCACATAAAAAAGGGCCTATGCCCAAAACTGCACGCCACGCCACGCCCTGTGACCTAGTTGTATGTGATGTGGGTCCAGAGATTATGCAAAATCAGTCAGCTAATAACATTTGCTGAGCACAATACAATCAAAATCAAATTAAAATTCTGTTGGAAGATAGTGTTTTTTGTCTTGCACACAAGGCTGTTGAATCTACAAAACACTCTATTGGTATAATATTTAGGTCACTAGTCTGTAGAGACAAGGCTAGTTTACTTACCTAAAGACATTACTAAAACAAGACGATAGCTAGCTTGCGTCAGTGTCTTGACATACCATTGTCAAAGTAAATGACGGTGGAGTTTCTGGACAGACTGGGGTCAAAGTTGGCCATGAGGGGGGCGATGTACTGGGTGGCTGTCAGCAGCCTGTGAATGATGTCCCCGGTGTAGATGAAACCTGGACACAGAGATGTGAACGGTCATTGAGGGAACAGCCACACCTACGCTCGCCTTGTGAGAAGCTCCGTTTCATTTTATAGCAGCCAGCAAATGAGGCCTCACCGCCAGTGGCGACTGTAAGCTCTCGCAGCAGGTGTCCATAGAAAGGGAAATCAAATGAGAGATTCACCCTCTGCAAAAAAGAAAACAACAACAACAAATGATACACTGAAACTGGTGAGACGCACCCTGTCTGCAAAACAACACGATTGTGGTTTTGCCAACCATTTTTCTTCTTCAATGATAAACAAAGGGTTCTATTGACAGCTCTCCGCCCTCGTCTCACCGGTGAGGGAGCCCTGACCGGTGATGACCCTCAGGCTTACCGCTGCTTGTCGGTGGGTGTTGGAGAGGATCCCGTGGATCTTTGCCTTGTCCATCTGCTCAATATCCACCCACAGCTCGGCAATCCCAGCATCCGAGGGTCCATACATTTTGGAGATGTAGTAGCTATGATCCATGTCTCTCTGTAAAAGACGGAGGATACCAGACTGTTAATGTATGGAGGAAACACAGTTAATATGCAAATCGTTTCCTGAGAGAGAAAGTCGGGCCTCTGAGGAATTACTGTATGTTGTTATATAATGAGTTCATGCATAATGCAATTAACTGGGGGTGATTGGTGAGAAAATAACTGCGTGCCTAGAAAATGTGAGGACATTTATTAAATCTTTATTATTATTATTATTATAGCATTATTACTTCTGAAAAGCAAGGTGACCCTTTTTATTTCCACAAGCCTAACGGACCAAATCCATTCAGTTAGCCTTTTTCTGCCGACAACGTGGTCTGTTTCAAGAGCACAGTGATGCAAATCCACTCTCTTTGTGAGAGGGAGATTGTAATATTTTTTGGATGAGTTCTCTTGCTCTGCGGCTCTACCTCAATCTGAGACTCGTTGTCCCGGCTGTCGTCTGTCACCACATCAGAGAAGCGCTCAGGCTCCGGCTTCTCCTGGTAGTGCCGCGGGTCCAACTCCTGGCCCTGCCGGCCCCAGGCCCGCTCTTCCGGCCTGGACGGGGACAGCCACCTCTTCCATCTCCTGCCGTGTGGCTCGAAGCCCAACTCTACCCTCTGCTCTTGGAGAATGTCCAGGTGGTCATAGGTGGGAACTGAAACAAAGAGGAGACCACCGGAGCCTTTACTAGAGGTGTACTGAGCCATTTTTTTGGTGGTTACCTGACACACAGATGACACACATTGGCAGAGAACTGGATTTTTGTGGTAAATAAATTCCAAACATAGCTATGCTACTTTTAAGCAATATTCCATCCATACACTGATGACAGTCCAGTGGAATGATCTGCAGGCCAAACAAACACACTCCAACTTCCTGACAAGAGTGTGTTCAAATGCTTTTTTTTTTTCTCGGGTGAGTGAAAACATGCCACACATTCCTCACACAGGCCCACATGGAGGGTAGGATGGGGGCAGTGGCAATGTTTTGTCTGGGGTGTCGGAAAAGTTCCCGATGACAATCGCAGTATCTGTCTAGTGTCTAATGCCTTTTTTTCCAACCATTTCAAAACATCAACACTATCACACTGATGAAAATACCAGAACAAAACAAAACATGTTTACAGAAATGAGTGTGTCACACACTACTGAGGTAGAGAAAGGAGGGGATTTAAAGTGAAGCAGCTACTGTAGGACTGAATGTCTGGTTATGTGATATTACAAGTATTTAATATGCAACCTCGCAAACTGGGAAAATATTCCCTTCTGTGTATTACCGGGCAAAATGTAGCGCACCAGCAATTTGAGCCATGATCCTTTGTGAGAGAGTCTTAGTCTCAGGACAGTTACAACAGAACTGTTTCTCAGATTTACTGAACACGTAGATTGCTGTAGCTGTTTCCGTTGAAAGAGCATGTCTAGGTTAACACAGCTCAACTACACTGGCTCATAGGCTGACGGATTCGTCCGAGTTTCCATTCCACTGAGCTCAAGCAGCAGATTGGCTGCTTAGCATTTATCTCGGAATCTCAGACGTCTGACCTGAGTTTGCTGTCACATTTTTTCGTCGCCAATGTGAGACAAAAGGCACACAATATGTATTACCTGACACGTAGTACTCACCAAGGGCTCTCTGATTCAATTCCCTTCCCACAAACCTTTGACACTTTTCCAAAAGCTCACAGTGTGTTGTGAAGAAAAACTCAAAAGCAGTTTCTCTCCTTATACATCAATGGCCATTTCCTGGTATAAGTTGAGGAGGTTTCCAAAGTGCATTTTACCAAGAGCGACAATAAGGTTTTTTTTAATGAAGAAAGGTGCAGTGCTTCAACTGCCAAGATCAAGCAAGGCAGGGTAACCTTAATGAAAGCATGAATGCACAGGGAATTGTACCGTGAGGATGTTAATGTTGTAAAGTATTTATCTTTGTAGTCAAATATTATATCTATATAACATAGTATATATCTAATATAATATCATAATATCATAACAATTTGTATCTAATCGAACAGGTGTAAGAAGTAAATTCTACGGATGCAACTGTGCAAATTGTCTGTGAAAAGCCAAAGGTAGAGAAATCTTTGAATGTTCACACAGAATGCACGTAGCATAAATATCATGTTTAAGTAAACACATCAGTTGCCATACTTAGAGTCATCATCAATGGCACATCAGTATAGCTGAAGAGAATATACTTTGAACCACCATTAGCAATGGAGTGTGGTAGGTGGAGAGGGCATACTTAGTCATCATCAATGGGACATACGTATGCCTGAAGATGGCATACTTAAAGCCACCATGAATGGGGCATAAGTGTAGTTGAAGAACCCTGCTGGATTTGGCCTTTGTGTTTGACTTGACTTTTGTGCTTGACTTGTGCTTGTTAAAGGCTGCTTAAGGACATACGCCTTAACCTGTTGTGAGTATGGAGAGCGGTGGGTCTGGGATGGCAGGCCCCACTGTTGAGCCTCTCCGAGGTGTGGTGGGGACATCTGCCTGTTTTGGGAAGTCCCCAGTCAATAGGAATTTAACATCATTTCCTGTGTGTAACTGAAATAATGCACTATATCATTTCAAATTGATTGAAGATCTTGAAGTTGTAGATGGCACGCTTTGCCCCATCTTAAGGATGACACTAATCCTTGACATCTCCTTACAATAGCAAGAAAAGCACCTTTTACATTTACATTTAGTCATTTAGCAGACGCTTTTACACACACACACACACACACAACAATGGCAGTGACCACACAGTACAGTAGTGTGGTTCCCACAGTATTTCGTCACCAAACATGTGACCACAAGAAGCCGATGCTCGTGTCTTAAACAGGGGCCTCCTATTCTCAGGTGACTACTACATACGCACAAAGCCTTTCCTCCAGACGGCACAACTGTCAGTTGCCTGTGATGTTATTTCTCTTCCTCCACCCGTCTCCCAGTCTCACACTGTTTGCTCAGAAATGCAGACATCTTAACTGATTTCAAGAGCTACACAAGAAACCTAGTGAGAGGGTTTCTAAATGTTAATCAGTGTCATCAATATTTATATAAATATCTATAAGATTATTTTATCTACTGTAAGTAATTATACTGCCAAGCAGCTTACAGCAGCTGATTTAGTCAAGTATAACGACGATCACTAATGTTGATTTGGAAAGATTTACGGCTTGAGCAACTTTCTTTCGTTTTTTTCTCACATTAGGCACAGATTCTATACTACGTTATAAGAAATAGAAAAGGCTCGTTTGCAAAGGAGGAAACGTCTCTTTTAATCAATTGTCTAAAATGATTAGAGCTTAATTTCAATGTAAACGATCAGTAGGTTTATAGTTTAAACATCGGATGACTATGCTGAAACAATGACAGGGAAGGGATGATAATGTTCTTTCATTTTGCCTCCTGATAATGCTGCACACAGTTCCATAGCCTGTGGCAGAATTGGCACTTGTTTCGAGCGTGAGAATAGCCTACGACCCAATCATGCAGGCGTGTTACTCAGTACGGTACAAACTCCACGGCACAAGGCCAATTCAATTTAGACATGAAAGACAAAAATAATTCCCGTTAATAGAAGCGAAGAGAACAGAGGACTGACGTGCGTGATCCATGCTATATGCATAACTCACCGTCCGCGGATATAAGTTCCTCGCAGGTTATTTTCACCAGTGAAAACAGACACACTCCAATAAGACTAAATTGAGTAACCATCGCCATGCCCGCCGACTTCTTCCTCCAATAACACCTTTTGTTCTTGTTGTTCTTCAGACTTCTTAAGGAAATGATACAGTGTATCCAAAATATCTGCTATGAAGAGTCCATTGTCGGATAAAATGTATCCTCTGCCGCCACCGATCTTAGGACAATGCTTGGAAGACACAGTCTATCTGGAGCCAGGAATATATCTTTTTTGTGAGAATAGTGCTTGCAATAGTTAACAGTCTAAAGTTCCGAGTGGTGCACAATCGCCTCGTTTCAAACAACCCGAATCCATTCTCAAGCGACGTCCGTGCAATACTTATTCGCCCCCATAAATATCCTGAAGGCAGTTTTACTTAGGGTGCCATTACTAAACCAGTAAGTCCAAAGAAGTTGTTGAAAGTACAAACAGACTGTGCGCTGTTAATTGCTTTTATGTGAACTATGCTATAGTAAGGTATAGAGTGAGGTTCCGTGGTTCGGAAGCGTGTCTAGACTGTCGAAGTCAGACTGCAGCCGCGGTTTGTTTTTAAGCAAATGGTGCCTGCGTGCATCACGCCGCTATGTCTGACGCTAGATCACACTTTCTTGTAATAGCTGCACCCCACTCGCTCTGACAGAGACCACCGTCATAATTCTGCACACTACACAGAAAAAAGCAGTCTTACACATGACCCTGCATAGTTAGTAAACTAATATAGCCTGTGTGTATGCTCATGGTTTTTCTGGGACTTCATTTCAAACAAACCTTGTCAATGTTTGACTCGTTTCAGGATTCCGTATGGCTTGGTGGTCTGAATGCAAATGGTGGTTAATGCAACGTTAAAATGTAACGTTTTAGTTTCCATGTGCAATCGATATCTCTGAAATAAGCAACTCCTATGTCTGCCAGACTTTGGTGGTGTCTAGTTAGGTCTGTGGGAGCAAAGCCACTAATGAAATGGGGGCAGTAATTTTGCGTTTTCTGCACTCGGGTTTTGTATCTTCAAAAGAATGTGCTCTTTAAGATGTCAACGTACTGTAAAATAGTAGGTACTCCGACCACAATTCACATATGAAAACATGCTCAACTTCCTGAACATGAGGTAAACGACCACTCCACTTGAATTTCTCAATAATGCACAAGCGTTATGGGAAAAAATGAAAAATAAGCCAAATTTACGATGACACACAAATAAATGAATATGGCATAAGGACAGTAGCTTTTATTTTAATTGTTTTTGTTAGGAACCCTACAATCATCATTGCAACGACTACTTTGAGACTTCAGGTGTGTGTGTGTGTGAGAGAGAGAGTGGGTGCTTGTATGAGAATTGGTTCACCTGTGAAGACAGTAGCTCCTGTGAGAGATGAGGGTGTGATATATCTCACATGTCTGAGAGGGTCTGCACATCTCAAATAGAGGACAGACTGATGTAGCTAACCTCAATTGTCCACTTTCATCAGAAGGCTAAATGCCAGTGCTTGCTCTCATCTCAAATAAAGAGATTTATTTGAAAGAAAATAAAACATTTTCATCATTATCACTTGTGGTACTGGAACCGTTTAACCAGTGAAAAATCTATGAGAAGGATGATAATAAGGCTTAAATATGTGGCTTCCTGGGTCATACTGAGGTAAAGTCATTGCCGAGATACCCATAGAGTTAGCTATTTTTAATTGCACATTTAGAAACTAGTATTAGGACACGCACTCATAGCACAAAAAAACCAACAAGACAAAACACAAAACCCAGAAAATGAAATGAACATTTATCTTCTGGCAATGTTTCACTCACTGGCAGACACTTTTTATGGCATCAGCAGTGCAATGGGAGGCAAAAGATGTGCAAAACTAAAGCAAATGTCCTCTCCTCCGTTGCATTCTCCGGGTTGCCATGAACCCCATGTGTGTTCACAGCATTACTGTAATACAGCGAGGTCCAAAACAGTCTTGGTGTCTTCCAAATGTACCAAAAGGACCCATTTACTAGAATATGTTTTCGGTGTTCTGGATCTAGTCTGCTAAATTAGCCGCCAATGGAAATCAAACCAAACCACAACAGCGCGCCATGTGGACAGAGGCAGAAGAGAGAGAGAGAGGGGGGGGGGGGGGGGGGGGCATGTGGACAGAGGCAGAAGAGAGAGAGAGGGGGGGGGGGGCATGTGGACAGAGGCAGAAGAGAGAGAGAGAGGGGGGGGGGGCATGTGGACAGAGGCAGAAGAGAGAGGGGGGGGAGACCAGCGAAGGAAAGAAAAGCAAGTCAGCTGAGAATCCTCATTGACATGACATGATGGTATATTAATCACGCACATGTGCTCTTTGAAGCCAAATATTATTTGGTGGATGGAGAACAGATCTAAATTTAGCTACAAATACAAGGCTTCCTTAGAGGAATGGTTCCAGACCTTAACTCCATTCAAATGTAGAACTGGCATCTGAAATTGATCAATTCAACTAACTCCCTGGAAATGGAAAAAAAAAAACCTGTTCAATTCCCTGCCATTATAGTTAAATCTTCATTTACGATCACACACATGTGGGCATTTAAGAAGCAGAGGAGTACGGATTCAATTTGATCCAGTCCTACCAGTCCTTTTTCTCTATGGGAAACTAACCTTTCACTTTGCTATTACCCTAGCAGCATGCACAACCAGTTATAACCAGTATTCACTACAAACATATTCTGTCAGTTGACTTTAACAACAGCAAGACGTAAGTTATGCAAAATGTAATATACACACATGTAATATTATGGATTTTTTTCTCCAGGAATACATGGATCTCTTCGGCACCTATCTGTGGTCATGTGGTTATGAATCTCATGACAGTCTACAGAAGACACATAATCACGTGGCTGCAGTAGATTAGCCAATTGCCCTCCAACGGCTCTTCTGAATATAAGTGATGCAAAGTAATTAAAAATGTATTGGTTATGCCTTTGGTCTGAATCCCAGTGAAACTTAAATCTACTATGTGCTAAAAATTGCAACGAACACAAAGCATTGCGTGTTTGCCTTCAGGCCCACTTATAGTAATTGAGTCACTAATGAGAACCATATATCGCCTTCGTTTACAGCGGCTTTGCATCTTCAATGTGTGATGAGACTTCAGAGCAGAGGGAGGCTGGTGTTTTGAAGAGAGCCGCTGAGGTGGGCCCCCGGCCTTCCCTCACCAGGAGACTCCACAGAGGAGCGAGCATGGAGAGAGAAAAAAAAAATTAAGCCTCTCTCTCTCTCTCTCAGCAGTCGTGCCTCAACCAAACAACTCATCACTCTTGTTTATGACCGTTAGGTTACAGTACCCCAAACCGCAGAGCCCTATGCCGGCAAGGGGGTAATGAGAGCAACCCTTTTGATGTATCTCTTAATTTGATTTCCACAGACCCATTTCACTTAGATTATGTGTAATGGCATTCGTGAATGACCTTTGCCTATCTATCAAGGGTACATTTCAAAAGGAAGTCTTCGCTAATGATTTTTGAGATAATTAGCTAAATAACCTTTTGAGGGGAAAATGTCAGCTGTTATGATAATCTCTCTCTGAAATGAAAAAATAAAACCAATGAAGATATCAGAAATAAGAAAGTCAACAAGCCTCCACCCAGAGGTGATATTCGAATGACTAATTACACACATACATATAATTATTTAAAATATTTCATTAAATCCACAAAATTACAATGCATAGATGATATAATATCTATCTTCACACCAACCACTAACGCACATCAGTTATGTCTGTGTGCTGTTAAGAGGTGCTCCTCTGACACCTTCAGAAGTGTAACCCTGTGAACCTCCTTTTGGGTGTTCTACTGCTGGAGAGGTTCATTTTCTGTCCCCCTCGGCCTCTAGCATTCCCCTCACGTCTCCATGCATCGCCACCGACTCCCAGGGACTTCACACTCACCTGCTCATATTTCAGAGAGCACAGGACACAGCCTTCTGCAAGTGATAGGAGGACATGAATACCAACCAGAGGCATACAGAAAAAAAGAGATGATTTTGCAGGTCTACCCGAGTCCATCGGTGGGGAGGAGCGGTGTCTTTTGTTTGTAATGATGTCATTACTGCTGACTGATGAAAAGCTATTGGTAGGCAAAGCCTTAGTACAAACTGTAAATTCTGACTAATGAGGTTGTTCTGAGCTCAGGAAAGATGGATATGCCCACGGAGGAGGCAGAAAAGAGAAAAGAGAGAGCCACCTGCCATAAAACAACAATGCACAACTTGGTGGACTCCGTAAAGCTGACTGACTTGGCCCAACGACCATAGACCCTTTACCTTCTCAGATCTGGGCCAGAAGAATCTGTTACCCCTTTTCCACCAAGGCCGTGCTGGTTCTGGGCTGGTGCTTATGCGGTTCGGTGCTGGTTCTAATCAAAGAACCAGCTCGATTTTCCACCGACTGAGAGCCAGAGTAGGGCTACGTCTTTAAATCACGCCATATGCCTCCGTTGTCCTAGCTGAACATTTTGAAATGCTAATGCTAGTTAGCTAGCTGCTACACGAATTTGCTTAGTCAACAGCTAATCTTAGGTGTGACATCACACAACAAAAACAAGCCAGATTGAAAGAGTTACTGTATACTATGCAGACAAACTAACACATTTTGATGGATGAAAGCTTTCTTTCTTTTTTTTTTATTTGTTTGTTACTTGGTCTGTTGTCCTTTTGAACCCCGCCATCTCCGACTCTCCCCTGTTTGTCTTGCATTTCTGTTGATGACCAAATCGCTATCAAGGTTTTTATTTCATCCGTGATCCACTGCTGGATGTATTTTTCATTTATGTTTTCACTCATCATCTTGGTTGACGGTGGGAAAAAATGGCGGCAGAAATGTCTGTTTCTGGTGGGGTAGCTTCGCCCATAACCTCGGGACGAACCCGACGTCACCGGTTCTTGTTTCCAGCATAAAGTTTGTGCTGAGTTGGAACCTGTTTTTTGGAACCAGAGCCAGGTTTATTTGTGTGGAAAACCGAAGAACTGGTTCGAGAATTGGAACCAGCCCAGAACCAGCACCGGCCCGGCTTTGGTGGAAAAGGGGTATGTGAGTGTTTCCCATTAATAAACCTCTGATGCAGACTTTTCTCGTGACTAAGTTATTACTCGTTTACAGATGCTCAGTTGAAAACATCATCTGCTCAGTTTCTTCTTCTTTAGTATGTGTGTCTAGTCTTGTCTTTTTATATGTGGAGCAAGAATGAACATCACCACTGTTTTGAAATATGTGTTGATTTTATTGTTACTGACCATATTGTTAGATTGCATGTTGCAATCTTTCATTCTTAGAAGTCTACAAAGGGATCTAACATATGGCTTGATTCAAAGCTCATACAATAAACAATGTGACTGAGACAATGGACAACAAAAACAATCCATTTCCCATCTTCAGCACCATTTGATCAATATTTCAATATATTGTGATTTTCGTGTAGTTTTAAGCCTCTGAAATATCATATACGTTGTTAGAGATCGAAGGTCCACTCCAAGTGTCTGGGCCCTGTAAAAAGACAATGGCAAAGAGGTCATAAAGAAACAGTCACAGCCACCATAAACTCAAAAGCAGCACTTTAGGAGAGCTGAGCAGCTAAGAAGCTAGTAAATCTAGAAGAAAAAGCCATTTCCAGGACATAGAGCTGATTGTGAAGATATATTCTCATGGCAGACACCACAAGCAAGATTGTACTTACATCTAACTTGCAGTCATCAAAGCCAACAGCTGATCTGTGGTTCTGATCCAACATGTCTTGTTCAATAATGGGTTCACTACTGAAAAATACAGACACGGGTAATTCAGACATTCACAGAATTTTGAAAGATGTTATATTGGACTAGAGTTGGGCATTGATGTTGAAGGGATGTTTGGTTTAGAATTGTCAGTCTATTAACATGAGTGACATCACCCCGTGTTTTATTCAGTGCGACGGCTGGCACACTTACTCAGTTTGAAGTTTCCTGCGCAGCTTATAGAGAACAGCGATGGCGGTTACAATCACCACCAGTGGGATAACCACTCCGATTGCAATAAAGAGGGAATCTAGAGACAAAACCAGGGCATACATGTTACCCATGTTAGCATAGCTTGGGCAAAACCAAAAATGAATCTCTGGCAGGAGAATTTTTAAAGCTATCAAATCCAATATCGGGAGGTGATAACACACACGCCAGAGTTGTCTTATAAAATGCTCCCGTTTGTTTTGAAGGAGCAATCCGTGTATGGAACGTTTTTTTCCACAACTTCCCATTAAGGTAAAAAAAAGAATGTCTCTCTACAGATGAACAGGCTTTGACTGGCGTTGTGTGTGCAGGAGCATACACACCATTAGAGGAGCGGGGCTTTGACTAGTGTTGTGTGTGCAGGAGCATACACACCATCAGAGGAGGGGGGCTTTGACTGGCGTTGTGTGTGCAGGAGCATACACACCATCAGAGGAGGGGGGCTTTGACTAGCGTTGTGTGTGCAGGAGCATACACACCATCAGAGGAGGGGGGCTTTGACTGGCGTTGTGTGTGCAGGAGCATACACACCATCAGAGGAGGGGGGCTTTGACTGGCGTTGTGTGTGCAGGAGCATACACACCATCAGAGGAGGGGGGCTTTGACTGGCGTTGTGTGTGCAGGAGCATACACACCATCAGAGGAGGGGGGCTTTGACTAGTGTTGTGTGTGCAGGAGCATACACACCATCAGAGGAGGGGGGCTTTGACTAGTGTTGTGTGTGCAGGAGCATACACACCATCAGAGGAGGGGGGCTTTGACTGGCGTTGTGTGTGCAGGAGCATACACACCATCAGAGGAGGGGGGCTTTGACTGGCGTTGTGTGTGCAGGAGCATACACACCATCAGAGGAGGGGGGCTTTGACTGGCGTTGTGTGTGCAGGAGCATACACACCATCAGAGGAGCGGGGCTTTGACTAGTGTTGTGTGTGCAGGAGCATACGCACCACTAGAGGAAGGGGGCGCTGTGGGGCTCACGAGGTAGCAGGGGCCTGGTGAGACATGGATGTCATCCAAGGCCACATCTCCAGCAGGAAACTCTCCCCTCTGATACATGAACATAAACTACAGGGACAAAAAGGATGGACTCTTACAATCTTCACAAACATCAAGGATGGACTCTTACAATCTTCACAAACATCAAGGTTATACACAAGACACAGAAAAGAGTGCAAGCTATATATATTATGACATTCTAACACACATCGCCCTGGACACCCTGACATTTTTAAAGGGATCATCTACTGTCCTACTTTCCTCTCTATTCATTTTGTCCTAAGATGAATTTCTTACTAATACTCAACCTATGCCTATTTGCAGGGGTTGCAACTTGAAACATAATCTACTTGCAGTCGTATTTTCAGTCTGTTAGTTAGGGGATAGAAGACAAACAAAATACAAAATAAATTCTTTACCCATGAGGGTTTATCAGACTCCACAAAGACACTGTCTTCAAACCACACATCCCCCTGGTTACCCGATTCTGTCCAGAGCATGCGTCCAGTATCATAGCCACTGTCACCAGGCCTTCAGGAGAAGGAGGAGAGAGAGAGAGGGAGGGAGGGATGGAGAGAGGGAGAGAGAGGGATGGAGAGAGAGAAAGAGAGAGATGGAGAGAGACAGAGGGAGGAAGGGAGAGAGAGAGGGAGGAAGAGAGAGGGAGAGAGACAGGGAGGGAGGAAGGGAGGGAGCGAGAGGGAGAGAGAGAGGGAGGGAGGGAGGGAGAGAGAGAGAGAGAGGGAGAGAGAGAGAGAGCGTGAGGGAGGGAGGGAGAGAGAGAGCATGAGAAACACTCTTACATTTAACCATGATGGCAAAGAGCAACAGAAAGCCTCTTTATCACATGCACTTAGCTGATGCCTATTCATTACTCCTTACTTGTCAGTGGCCAACAGGCTGAGAGTCCCAACACGCTGGCCAAACATGTGGTACCAGAATGTGAGACAGTGACCCCCTCTGGCTGGGAGAAGTACCTCACTGGACAGCATGGCTGTCTCTCCCCAGATGCCCACTGAACTGTCCACATACATGTAATAACCTAGAGGCAATATAATTACATAATTAATTTATATTGCTGCAAATGCATTCAATGCTCATATTGTTAATTAAACCCATCTCTTATTGCTGATGTTAATTAAACTCATCTAAAAAGCACATCGCTTTCAAATGAACGAGAAAGGATTGAAGTGCATCAAATAAAAGCACACCACATAACAGCGTCTATGCTTTAAGCTTCACAGCATGTGTGGTGGTTTCATTGAGGCTGATGAGAGACGGCGCTCTGACCGATGGAAGAGTTGGTGGTGTGGTCCACGCTGGGGCCCGTGTTCGGGTTTGGGTTGAGCCCCTGACCCCGGAGCCAGTCCGTGTCGTCCACGCCGTACAGATTGGTCCATCCGCACGCGTTCAGCTCAAAGTCACAGCGTCCCGCCAGAGGGCAGGGCGCGTCGGTAACCAGCACGTCATCGATGGCCATGTCCCCCTGCTCGGTCTGTCCTCTGACACCCTCCACAACAATCTGCCACACAAAAAAAAACATAACGCAACATTACCCAGAAGCACCGTCACCTACAGCGTGAGGAAGTGGCTTGTGTCAGTGACTTGGAATGCGCTTGCCTCGGCTTCCACGGAGGCCGTGCCCCCCCGACTCCCCAGTGAAATTCCTCACACACGACCGACTAGCCTGACTAGGCCGTCTCCGTCACCGTGGTGGTGTGGCATGTTATTATGTCATGTTTATAAGTGTCCGGACGGGGACTCACTCTATAGGCTGCTCCCGGAGTGGCTTCCAGCGGAGCCTGGGCGAACCTCCACAGCTCTCCCATGTTCCCCGTGTTGGAGAAGATGGGTTTGGCTCGCCCCCCTATGGGCTGCTGGTACACCTTCAGCGTCCCCATCCCCTGGCCGTACATGTGATACCAGAACTGCAAACACGTGCCCTTGCCTGTAATACAAAAATCAGATGTTGACTGGTCAATAATTTATCTCTTCACCACAGGAAACAGAACTAGGTCAAACGTCGGCTCACATTTCAGGCAAACAGTGGAAAAAGAGGTTCTGGCTCGTTTACCTATTGTGCAGGCGGAGCACAAGGAATTTCCTTCACCTCTGCCAAATATCCATCAATGGCTTCTTTGTTTCTCTCTTGCACAGAGAGAATCACACCACAAAAAAAGGACCAGAGCCGCTCTTACCTGAGGGAAATGCAGGGGAGGCCATCTTGGCTGTTTTGGCAGGCAGCCGATTGGACGACTCCAAATAGTAATAGTGCCCGCTGCCTGTGTCGGTCGAGTGGTCCACGCTGGGTCCGGTGTTTGCGGTGGGGGTCTGCCCGGATCCGCGATCCCAGTCAAAATCATCATCTGCTAGCTGGGTCCAGTCACAGTCTCCCTTCTCAAAGTCACACAGGTCTGCAGTGACATAAATCAGATGAAAACACGCCTCTTCATTAAGCAAAGCTTTAACCCACGACTATGTGATCTCAGTCATCTCAGCCTATTGCGATTTATTAAATTAAATTAAATTAAATTAAATTAAATTAAATTAAATGCCAGACATGCAATGGCGTAAACAGTGTCACTAAATCAGCATGAAATGGCAGAGCTGTTAACCATTCATCTCCAGGTGTCTGTGTTCGTTATGCTTATTGTGGTGGTGGCACCTGACAAAGGACAGCCTCCTGTGGCGAATACGATGTCATCGACGGCGATGTCGCCGGCATGTCCTCCTACCGAAGCCTCGAGAACGATCTGGTGGACCTTCTCTGTGACTACATGATGGCGCATCACCTGCCACAGGTCACCTTGAGATTGTCTCCTCTGCCATACCTGTGGTCCGATTTGGCAACGTGAGACAAGGTGGAAAGGTGGTCAGACGCTGTATGATGGCCGCCTGTGTATGACTGAGGGGACCCGTGTTATTACGCAGAAACTCACCAGAGCCTTTGCGCCAGTCTCAATATCCTTAATGAAAACCTTCAGAGAACCCACTGTCGCTCCAAACATGTGGTACCACATTGTGAGGCAGTACCCATTCTGACCAGCAGGGGGAACCAGAGGAGAATTCAACTGAGCGATTTCTCCAGCCTTGCTGGGGTGTGAGCTCTCCAGGTACACATAATGCCCTAAGAGTGATAGACATATATATCAACACAGAATACTAGTGCAACTGAAGAGTACAGTCTAATGCACTGTCCGAGGAAGTGGCTGTCTGGCCCCAAACCAACCTTGGCTACTGGTGTGGTCACCTAATGGACCCGTGTTGGAGGTGTTTGTTGGTCCAGACCTTCTCTGCCAGTCCAGATCATCTGACGCCCCTTGAAGCCATTCACACAGGTCTTGAGCGAAGGAACAGCTGAGATCAGTTAAGTCTGCACAAGAGATGGATGAGATTAGATTAGGATGCATTCGCAAAGGGATGCAATCAGATCAAAATTTAAAAAGCATCGGCCCATCGTAAAGATACACACACCTAACATACCAAAACCTTTAAACAACATCAGTCCCTGTCACTCCTCTCTCACACACACACACACACACACACACACACACACACACACACACACACACACACACACACCCCTTCATGCACACCCAGTGGAAAGAAATTGAACTGATGCACCAATGCTCCCACCTGGTGGTCGGTATGATGTATCACAGTTGTGAAATGAGAAGTCATCCAGAGCGGTAGAGCCTCTGGCACTGAGAGGAGAGTTCTGGGTCTCTGTGACCTCACTACTGAAGATTATCTATATAAAAACAGCCATGAGATACAGTTTCGTCTGGAATAATATAAAGTCAGAGTTTGGGCATTTGACATGAAAAGAATGCTTATGTATGCAGTGTACAGCTTTGCTTATGATGTAACATACATTCATGGACACACACACCCACACACACCCACACACACAGACACCCACACCCACACACACACACCGACAGACACACACACCCACAGACACAGACACAGACACAGACACAGACACAGACACAGACACAGACACACACACACACACACACACACACACACACACACACACACACACACACACACACACACACACACACACACACACACACACACACACGCACCGTGTACCCCTGCTGCTGCTTTCCCAGTGGTAAATGCTCTGGGCTCCAAAGTGCAGCGCTGTTCCTGGAGCGAGACCACAGGAGTGACCTTTGACCTTGCGCACTCTCGAGTGACACACTGAGATTTCCTGGCTGCCATCCGCTCATGTGGAAGTGAAAGCTGAGTCACAGAACAGTGAAACGACAGTGAGTGTCATAACACTCGCTACTTCCTCCACTGAGCTACCACTACAGACACGAGGAAAACAGTGGAGTAGCACACAATACGGAACCAGTCTAGCTATCAGCAGACAAACACTGAGAGTCATAGAGAAAACCACTGAGACACAGAGTCTGCGAAAAAGGTGAAATGTGGCCACTGTTTTTACACATATTACTGGTCTAGTTTTGACAAATGTTTGGCGCCTATGCTGAACTTGATATTTGCATGTCCGGTAGTTTATGAGCGTTTCAGGCGCGCTGTCAAGGCCTCTGTTGGAGCAGAGTCTGTGGCCACTCACAGGATCTGGCAGTATGGGGAGGAGGCAGGGAGAGGGGGGCTCTGGAGGAGGGCCTCCTGACCCAGCGGAGCGTCACTGGAGTTCACCCGCATGTAGTGTCCTGGGCAGAGAGAGGACAGCATCAGCACCGGGGCTGGCATGCATAACACAGTTGAAGTCCATTTTGAGATTTCACAGGGCCTATGGGGTTTTCAAGACACACTCCAAATGCAGAACTCTAGAGTCGTCACAGTATTTTGCTAAACTGTGGGTTTACGAGTCCTACAACTCTGATATTTCCATTGCACAGTGTGTCCAGTTCTGATTGCAGGCTTAGAACAAAAATACTTCTCTTATATATCAGTATTTCCTAACCAACAGCCTCTTGGGCTGTGGTGTAAATAGCTCCCTAGTGTTCCCTCGTGGATGTGTTGAGTGTACCTGAGCTTGTGGTGTGGTCCACAGGAGGGTCTGTGTGTTCCCTCGTGGATGTGTTGTGTGTACCTGAGCTTGTGGTGTGGTCGACCGGAGGGTCTGTGTGTTCCCTCGTGGATGTGTTGAGTGTACCTGAGCTTGTGGTGTGGTCCACGGGAGGGTCTGTGTGTTCACTCGCCCTCTGCAGATGCCACCGGTTAACGCCCTGACTTACATCCCGCCACTGGCAGTCGCCGGATTCAAACGAGCACGGACCTAAAGTAGAAGGGGTCCGAGGCAGAGAGATTTCATACTATCACATGACAGTGTCTCATAGTGTCACTTCATTGTATGTGCCTATTGACTTACATACTCTTTGGAACACATAGGAACATAAACATAGGAAATCATATGAACTAGAGTAGCCATAAATACTCCAGAGTGAAAGTGACATACCGCATTTCTCCTCATCCTCCCCTAGGGGGCAGTCTAACAGGTAGTCACACTGGGAGTTGGCAGGAACACATTTAACACCCTCTGATCGCCAGCAGAAAAACTCTCCAGCCTGCATCCAAAACACAATTCACTTACTTCTCTGCACCAAAGCAATCACACACAAAGCATTATGCATTTAACTAAATGCTCACCCCGCATGGCTGGTGTGTAGTGGAGGAAGGGGTGGTGGTCGGGGTGATAGGTGGGCCTGGCAGCTGACTGTTGTCTGGGTCGTGTGCACACTCTGGAGAAAAAGAGATGTCGTCCAAAGCCACCTGTCCTCTGGGTCTTTCTCCATCCTCTAAGAACTGGAAGACGATCTGAAATGTCAACGCACACGCACACACACACGCACACACACAAGCACACACACACACACACACGTAGAGAGATGGTGAGAGAGCGAGAGAGATAAAAACTGAATATTGCCACAGGCATCACCGAGTCATCAGCTTTTTATTATCACCTAATCATGTTGGGGGGGGATTAAAAGAGATTAGATTAAAAATCCAATAAAAGACTAACACAAACAGTTGCTGCTACCCTGATCTCTAAATAGCATCTACAAATGAAACTGGGACTTCAGGCAATAATAATGTAATTCTGAGTTTCTTGTGTCAAACATGTTCTGTCGCAGTGCTGCATTGTGAACAGATGTGCAACACAAATATGTACTACTACTAGTAATACTACTAGTACTGCTACTACTGCTACTACTACTACTACTGCTGCTGCTGCTGCTAATACTACTGCTGCTGCTACATTACTTTGCTTATACATGAATACATCGATAATTTTCCCTAATCAGTTATTTATAAAATGAAGTAAATATTAACTTGTCACAATCTAGAAGTTCACCATAGTGGTTTTCGTTTTTTTTTTCCCCTCTCCATCATTTAACTTTTTTTTTTGTTCCCTTCCTCTCCCTTTCATATGAAGTTTCAGCTCAGGGAACCAGCGGATTTGTGCTGCTATGGACATGTCCTCCTCCTGACCTTGCTCTGGACTCGGGAGGAGAAGGTGGCCTCTGCCCTGCGCCAGTGGAAGGCCTGGGCACCGTCACTGTCACCGTCACCGTCACCGGTCCAGAGCACCGAATCAGAGCTGCCAGTCTGCTCCGTCCTCAGGCGCACCGTCAGCCTGCCCTGGGGGCCTCCTCCCTGGGAGTACAGGTAGAACCGCACCTGTGTGGGGAAAGGGGGCGCTGTCTCAGAGAAACACAGGTCCTGGAGGGGCATGCAACTGTTCAAAATGGCTGACAGCGGTAGCACCACATCGAAGTGTGTCAATGAGTGACAGAAAAACCTACAGTGCATCCTGAGCTTGGTAGGAGGGTACCGGAGAGAACCTCAGATGTCTGCCCTTGCCCAAGTGGATATCCAGGTACAATATAATAACCTGGAAGAAGCAAGAGACATACACCATGTGAGACGATCTGTTTGTTGAATTGTGTTCAAATGCATGTATTGGCAATATTTGTCAATTAAATGAGCAGATTGAGTTGAGTTGCATGGTAACTCCTCAGGTACTCCATCTACCTGCTGCAGTGTTGCGTGTGTGGTCCCTCGGTGGACCGTGAGCAGGCCAGGCAGATTCTCCTCTCTGCCAGGTCCATTTAGACCCGCGAGGAACCCCGGCACCGCTCTCCCAGGAGCACAGGCCCTGTTCGAAGCTGCAGCGCTCGGTGTAACCGTGGGATTCTGGCCACAGAGGAAGCATGGTGAGTACTCAGCTTTAGCTGGAACTGTGTAAGGCTTTTTTTTTCATGACTGCATAACATGAAATTCCACTGTTTACTGTGTCAGCTCAATGTGGGGTTTTAGGGAAGTGGAAACAGTCATTGATTTACCACAAAACATACAGCCAGAGTGTGTGCGTGTTATTTCACAACCCGCCTTTTTACTGACATCGAAGTTCAAGAAGGGTGCGACCGCTTCTAAATCACTGCGTTGTTTCAGTGGTAATTCATTGAGAAATCCTAAGCTCTTCCAGTAATGGACTCAGCGTAACTTGTAACCCGATGAAAAACTTCCATCTCTGATGTTTTTCTTTGTCTTACCACATCCAGACTCATCACTTCTGTCTCCACAGTCATCGGTGAAATCACACACTCTGCTTGGCTCCACACACACGCCGTTGGCGCACGTAAAAAGTCCTGGAGAACAATGATCAGCCGACTCTAGAAAAGGGACAAATAACAGAGTAGGTACAACAGGTGCCAGCCTCACATGGGCACCATAATAATGTGGGTACAACAGGTGCCCGCCTCACAAGGGCACCATAATAATGTGGGTACAACAGGTGCCCGCCTCACAAGGGCACCATAATAATGTGGGTACAACAGGTGCCAGCCTCACAAGGGCACCATAATAATGTGGGTACAACAGGTGCCCGCCTCACATGGGTACCATAATAATGTGGGTACAACAGGTGCCAGCCTCACAAGGGTACCACAATAATGTGGGGTACCTCACCTTGTGAACGGGCGCCAAATAAATGTGGGTGCAACAACATCAACTATTCAACACAAGAGCAGATCAATTAAGTTGAACACACAGGGCACCACACAAAGTATGGGGACTACCATAGTGGTCAAAGTAAAGATCAGTCACAAATTAGTCTCATAAAATATACTAACCTATCAGTTTGGAACTCTGATTAATGATTACATTAATAACTACAACCACAATTACCTCATCAATAGCAAGTAAAGGTTGAAGGTCTTAAGAGTTCTGAATGGAAGAAGATGGCAGCATTCACTCTTGTGCAACATTAAATAGACCAGCATATACAATCAGAAATAAAACACACAATATGTAATCTAACTAGATGTGCCTAATTAATGAGTTCAATGGGAGTGCGTTTGTGTGAGAGAGGGTGTGTGTGTGTGTGTGTGTGTGTGTGTGTGTGTGTGTGTGTGTGTGTGTGTGTGTGTTTTCTTTGTACGGTCTTTATAGTTCCACGTGCATGTATGTGCACGGTCTTGAACAGAGGTTAAACAAAGAAATAGCCTGTGTGAAGTGAGTCTTCTCTGGGGAGCATAACTATCGTTAACCCTTGCAGGGTGTGGCGAAGTCAACTACCTGATAACCAAACCATGAGAAATCGTAGGCAGTTGCTGCCGTAAGAAAGAGAGTTCTGCCTCAGGGCAGACTACACGGTACAGGGGGACCTTAGGTGCGATAGCTTGACAGCAGGAGAGGTAAGAGAGGCTGGGCCTGCTCTCCTGAAGTAACGTGGAGAAAGAGGGTCTGGGGTCTGGGGTCTTGTTCACCAGGTCAGGGGGTGAAGTTCAGGTGACATCAGGCTACAGTTACAGTGATTGATAGGAGGAGGTGCTGACCGTTTACGTAAGCTCCTGATTGAACCACACGTAAGTTCCTGATTAATTCACACAATGAACGAATTCCAGGTAGACCAACAACAGCATGACTCAAAGCTTTAGCCAACTATATCATATGATCTAGTCCTTGCTACACATTAACCCTAACCCTATATCATATGATCTAGTCCTTGCTACACACTAACCCTAACCCTATATCATATGATCTAGTCCTTGCTACACACTAACCCTAACCCTATATCATATGATCTAGTCCTTGCTACACACTAACCCTAACGCTATATCATATGATCTAGTCCTTGCTACACACTAACCCTAACCCTATATCATATGATCTAGTACTTGCTACATGCCACTGATGCAGAGACATGTCTTGGGAGCATTGCTGAACAAGCAGAGAACATTCCATACCCCAAAAAGCTTGTTGATGTTGCCATCTCAGGTGCATTGGACGTCCACACCATGCTGCTGAATGGTCTGATTAACTTTACCTGACAGAGTGCAGTTGAGGAGGCTGATGTCATCGATAGCGATATCTCCAAGCTCACTGAAGGTCCGGGTGGCCTCGAAGAGCAGGTAGAAGACCTGTGGGGTCCGACCCACTCCCAACTCTGCCCGGTGCCACTTATCTCCATGGTTACCAGATATCTGTGACAATGGGGTCAATCTGGAACTTTCCTGAAGCAGAACTCTCAGCTCTCCAATACCTGCGAGAGATGGAGCACTAATATTATAGATTACATGCAGCAAATACAGAGAGACCTGTGCATATTTCTACAGCAGACCTTGCTATACATAGCAGAAAGGTCAAATATTTATATACTCATCCTCTAAACTCTATACACTGAAGTTCTACTGCTCAACTGCTCAGGTAAGTGTCTACATTAACAGCAAAGTAAATATAAACATGATAGACAATGTGAACTTCAAGTCTATATTTCAGCTCTTAAGGGTGTCTCTAAATGGTTGGCTTACCCTCCCCAAGCATGTGGTAGTAGAACTGGAGGGTGCAGTCAGCACTGGCCTGTTCCAAGGCTGGGCTCTGGAGAACGGCATAGCTGTTGTGCTCACCATTATCCGCCTCCACAGCCATGTACCAGCCTGGCACAACCACAGGTGAATGACGTTAGCCTTTAAGCACTCACAGCACCATACTGAATTTGGAAAACGTGACGCAACGTGACACTAAGCTTAATGGGTTCAGCCTCCATAGTGCATAGGCACTACTAAGAGGCTATACTTTTCTATAATTGTTTTAACCTTTTCTTTTAGTATTAAATGTACATTGACACATTTGCATTGGAACAACATATACCGTATGTCTGCACTCTGCTATTTCAACTCGTTTCTGAATCTCAACTTCAGCCGCCTGCTGTGTGGAGGCGAGAGATGGTGGAGAAGGGCATATCTGTTTCTCTTACCCAGTTCAGTTCCTGTTGTGTGGTCAACAGTGGGTCCGGTGTTAGCGGTAGCGGTGCCATTGCGGTCCCGCTGCCATTGGAACTGGCCCACGCTGACGTCCTGCCAGCCACAGGTGCCACTCTCAAACTGGCAAGGTGCAAAATCATGGATGGTGACGTTGTCTGAAATAATAAGGTGGAACTGAGGACTGAGTGATTTATCTTACCAGTTAGGTCAGTTATGTTTAACTGTATATGTGATATGTCATTTACAGTTAGGTTACAGGTTTATATTATGTTTTAATGTGCAATGACATTCACTGCAGAAAAAAATATATCATTTATCAGAGCCACTTGACCAGAACCAGAACCTTGACCCAAACGGTGAACAGTCATTTCCTCCCCCATTATAACACAGTATTAGTTATTTCAGTGGTTTTCTCACCTCCACAAAGCCCTGGGGTCAGCAGTATATCATCTATGGCTATGAATCCTTTACCTCCAGACTCGGCCTCTATAAGAATCTTATGGTGGGAATAGGAGTGATATGAATCAGGTGAGAGGTTCTGAACAGACTTTTCAGACTCAAAGGTAAGTTTCACATGCACAGCCGCTGTTCATAAATCACACACAAATGACGGTAGACTGATTCTTTCACATTCCATCACGTTTCAACCATACCTGAAAATGAGAGGGTCTACTTAAAGAGCGTGATGTCTGACTCCACCTCTCTCCACTTGCAACGTTCGAAGTTTCAAAGAGTAGTTTCTGCTCATTGTCCACAGTGCGCACAGACACACGCAGTGTCCCTGAGTCACTAAGAGAACAGATGCATACTCAAACCCAGTAGTCCTACCAGCCATTTACTTTCTACATTTTAGCCCATCTTTAAATATATGAATGCTACTCATGGACTGTGTGTACTGGTGAGTATGGCAGAAATGTACACATATATCTTTTATATATCTATAGATCTACGTATATGTCTGCTGTTTATATCGCACAATCTAGAGACAGTGGACTAGTCAAAAAGAGGGCCCTGCACAGATTTCTTGTTATGTTCTACGATCTAGTTCATTCATACCTTTCCCCCATGAGGAACCAGAGAGAAAAGCAAGTGTCTGTGTTGGGCCGGAGCCACTCTGACACCAGCTCCGCCTTACTGTTGCTGGTTTGCGTTTGGCTGAGCAGGAACTTCCCTGATGAGTGAGCAAAACACAGAAAAAAACACACCGAACTGAAAATCTCACGGGGAAACGCAAGAAAAGAATACAGCACCGAAGTGGTGTGAGAGGAGCGGAGCCTCACCGTCTGGAGTGTGAGTTGTGTGGTCAAACTTGGGCCCCTGAGTGTGGCCGTCGGCGTGGACCCAGTGGTGGCCCTGGGGGGCTGCTCTGGCGTGACTCAGCCAGGTGCACTGGCCCGACTCAAAGTCACAGCTCCCTGTAGGTGTGCAGGCCCCCGCCCTCAGGGACACGTCATCCAGAAGCATCCGCGAGGCAGGGGCAGGGCTCAGCTCAGCACTGAACGCCACCTGAGCACGGGGATGTGTGAGTGTTTGAACAGTGAGTATGGACACATGTGAGTGTTTAAGTAATGAGCACAGACACATGTGAGTGTTTAAACAGTGAGTATGGACACATGTGAGTGTTTAAACACTGACCACAGACTCATGTGAGTGTTTGAACAGTGAGTATGAACACATGTGAGTGTTTGAACAGTGAGTATGAACACATGTGAGTGTTTGAACAGTGAGTATGGACACATGTGAGTGTTTGAACAGTGAGTATGAACACATCTGAGTGTTTGAACAGTGAGTATGAACACATGTGAGTGTTTGAACAGTGAGTATGGACACATGTGAGTGTTTGAACAGTGAGTATGAACACATGTGAGTGTTTAAACAGTGAGTATGGACACATGTGAGTGTTTGAACAGTGAGTATGGACACATGTGAGTGTTTAAATAATAAGCACAGACACATGTGAGTGTTTAAACAGTGAGTATGGACACATGTGAGCGTTTGAACAGTGAGTATGGACACATGTGAGTGTTTAAATAATAAGCACAGACACATGTGAGTGTTTGAACAGTGAGTATGGACACATGTGAGTGTTTGAACACTGAGTATGAACACATGTGAGCGTTTGACTAATGAGCACAGACTTATGTGAGTGTGAATGTGAGCATATCTGAACACTGATCAACACACATCAACACATTAGGAGCCAGGCAGCATTAAGAGAGAGATGAAGGTGCTTACTCTGAGACTGAAAGGAGCAGCATTAAGAGAGAGATGAAGGTGCTTACTCTGAAACTGAAAGGAGAGGATACAGTGACCTCTGACACCGCCCAGCCAGAAGATGACACGTTTCCTGGCAGAGACCACAGTTCTGGACCCAGCTCCCCCTCTTGTAGTATACGCACCGAGAGAGAGTCATTATAACCGGCTGATATCCAGTGCCTGCACCGAGAGAGAGTCATTATAACCAGCTGATATCCAGTGCCTGCACCGAGAGAGCGTCATTATAACCAGCTGATATCCAGTACCTGTGCCGTGAGACAGTCAAATGTATTAGCTTTGTTTGGTCATTTAGCAGACATTCCCGTTTGTATTTGAATAAATATAGTGTCATTCTGTTCACACACAGGAAAAGATGTTAAATTCCCTGTGCTAGTAATCAGGGCCCTAACACAGTGACCAGACCTCTCAACATCACATGCATCCCTTTACCTTACTACATTTACATTTAGTCATTTAGCAGACGCTTTTATCCAAAGCGACGTACAAAGGAGAGTGGACTAGTCAAGCAAACTAACCCAGCACGGTTTACCCGAGGAGCTCACACTCCACAAACCGAGAGGTGAGGGCATGTAAGTCCTCCCTGATAGGTGGGCACATGTGCAAACTGCTAATGCACTGCTGCAGTGCAAATGCACAGGTTTTCCATGAAATAATGAGGTGCTGGCTGGCTGGCTGGGGTGCTGGACCGCATCGGTCTCACCAGAAGCGCAGACACATCCCAGGAGTGGAGTCTCTCTCTGGGGCCAGGAGCTGAGTGATGACCGGCTTCTGGAGGTCTGTGGCGAGCACCGCCATGGAGTGACCTATCGGAACACAGGAATCTCGTCAGAAAAGAATCATCTCTGTTTGCAGACAGTAATAAGAGGAGGGGGAAGAGTGCTGTGGTCGGGGGAGACCATGGATGCATAGTCAGGAAGGACATGCTGGAAGCATGGAATCTGTCCAGGCAGACACTCACCACTCAGAAGCAGAGACTGCTAATCAGTAATGCCATCTGCCAGCTCACACATGCAAATGGACACGCACACCCACACAGTCATTGTCTCTCTCACACACACACACATACACACATACACACATACACACCCACACAGTCTTTGTCTCTCTCTTTCTCTCTCACACACCCACACACACACAAACACACACACACACACACACACACACACACACACACGTACACTACACCCCCACTTCCCGCACACACACACCCTACACCTCCCGCTCCTGAATCAGCATGTTAATACAAGCATGAACGATGTTTCACAAAATTTCTCCTACTTCCTCTTTGCTGTGCACTCACCGAGTTGAGTTCTGTAGGTGTGGTCCGTCCTCTCCGGGGTTCCACTCACACGGACCCAGTGACCACTGCTGGTGACATCCTCCTCGAAACCACAGAGTGACTGGCTCTCAAAACCACAGGGGTCTCCAGAGGGCAAGAGAAGGAAAGCGGCTTTTAGAAAACATCTGCGCAGACTCGTCAGGACAAAGTGTTAGAGTGATAGAGACAGGGGATACAATTTCCAAAACATCTGGAATAGTCTACAGATCCCCATCCATATGTGCATGCCTTGCTCATGTTACAGTACGGAAGATTTAGAGTATATGAGATTTGTGACAGTATATACGATTTAAGCTCCATGCAGTAAGTCCTTGCAAGCACCATTTTCCTGAGAGAGCTTGACCCCTTTTGCATGTTGTATGATAGTATAAATGTTCTGCCACTGACTGATGAATTCAGATGCAGCCAAGCCCATTCTGCTGTCTAACCTTGTTTCAGGCACGGTCCTTCTTTGACTGTGATGTCATCAATAGCTATAAATCCATGTCCAGTGTTGTGCAGGTGAGCTGAGAGAAGAACCTGTAGTAGGAAATCTGTCTTATTCACAGTGCATTCATATGTACATGTCATGTATGTATGTACGCGGTGTGGCTATTAAATGATGAGACTAATGCGGTAATTCAGTTGTAATGAAGAAAACTCATACAACTTGTATATACTCGCAATAACAGTCTCGTTATTTAATAGCCACACCTCATATACGTAGGTGTGTGCAAGTGTGTGTGTGTGTGTACAGGTGTGTGTGTAGGTGTGTGTTGTATGCTTGAGTTGATGCCTAATAGGAAGAAGCAGTGCTTACTCTTTGTACGTCGGCCATATGAATGGTAACTTGTGCATTTAACCATTCAGCAGTTTGTGTTCCAGCCCTTGTCCAAGCTACAGATGCTGAGATTCTCTGGAAACACACAGACAGCAACTTGCATGATGACAAGCCTCAACACAAAGTTGACTTATACCAGACATATTTGGCAAGGCAACAAAGTGAATGAATGATTTTATGTGTTATATTTTCAATATAATATTGTACATATTTCAACATTTTAATACTGAGCATAATATATGTTTGTCATATAAGTAACCAACACAACCCCAACAATAGGATAGGAATGCCCTTTGACCTTTGCCCTTTGCCTATTGTGTTGTGTTGTATGTATGACAGTTGAGATCATTTACAGGCACCTGCAGGAGGTCACTGCAAAAATTCAGTATTCTGCTAAGAACATACGCAGAGCATATCCAGAAAAGACAAAACAACACTGGAGAAACATTTGTGGGCCTTAATATGACGTCACACAGATCAGAGGTTTAGTTCTAGGTCACGGCCAAGCGATGTGATCATTTTGGCCTGCTGTGCATATGCTCTGCCTCTGATGGGCTTTCATCCCACACTTGGGAAAATCCCGGAGCGCTGCTGGAAACTTCCCATCCGTGTTTGCATGCTTAACCTGCAATCCCACCACGTACATACCGTCTGCACCTGGAGGTCCAACCTGGACACAGAGGAGCCAAGCATGTAGAACCAGAACCCCACGCAGACCTCAGGAGCCGGACTGAGCACAGGGACTGAGATGGTAGCCAGCTTAGGGGCCTGATCTCCGGACATGTTCACCACCAGATAAAATCCTTCCAAAGGCCAAACCAAGACAGGACATGATGTTGCAAGCTGCATTTTATTCAACTCAGATCACACTTTTAGCAACATTGATTCCTCAACACAAGCTAATGTTCCGAATGTTTCCACACAAATCACAGACTCATCATCACTGTCTATTTCCCATGATTCAAGCTGTTCACCTGTACGCATGTGATATCTATAGTACTACAGTAAGCGATTTTGTTTTCATGAAATGTACCTTTGTTATTTCCAACTGTGTGGTCATATGCTGGTCCCAGCCAGGGACTATCGGCCTGCAGACCCCGCTGACGGAGCCAATCAGAACCATCCTCTGTGCTCTGCTCCCATTCACACAGACCTGATGAGGAATAAAGATAAACCACACACACTATAAAGACATACTTGTACGTCTTTTAGTCATGCAAGGCAAGGCAACTTTATTTATATAGCGCATTTCATGCACATGTGCAACTCAATGTGCTTTACATACAATAACAGGAAAGACAATAAAGAATTAAAATAAATTAAATTAAATGATAAAAAAATAAGAGTCAAGTGAAACAAGATTCTCTAACAAAAACAGAACCTTTAATAAATCAGCCGGCTGAACAAAACATTAGCCCCGTGTTCACTCAAATACATCTGAACCAGGACACACATCACATTAGGTAGACCGTATTCACCATCCTCAAAGGTGCAGTCCATGGGCGAGACAGAAGGGGTGGTGGCTTCAGTTGTGGGCGAAGGTGTTGTTGGAAGCAGCTCAGCACAAGTTACATCAGTCCTAATGAAGATATCATCCAGGGCAATGCCGCCGTCATCACCGTCACTCTTGCCCTCAAACACAATCTGCATGAATGAGAGCCGTCAATGGGAAATAAATGTTTACATCATCTAGGTACAAAAACTACAAACCCCAGAAAAATAAACAAATAAACACTGTTTAACGTTCACCCACCTGGTGTTGACCAGATGCCATGTAATCTACCATAACCTCGTTCCACACAGCACCTTGGTTACCGGTCTTCTT
Source organism: Clupea harengus (assembly GCF_900700415.2). Classification (NCBI taxonomy): domain Eukaryota; kingdom Metazoa; phylum Chordata; class Actinopteri; order Clupeiformes; family Clupeidae; genus Clupea; species Clupea harengus. The sequence goes on from NC_045176.1 coordinate 7,259,565, forward strand.
CCAAAGAGAGTGCAGGACGCCTGACTCATTCATGTACACTGTGAGCTGCACGTTGTCTAAAGAATAAGAGAAAGAGAGAAAGAAAGAAAGAAAGAAAGAGAAAAGGTTGATTTCAAGTTCATTGAATTTCAGTATACACTTTGGAATTAAAGGTGTTCTGCTCCGTCTGAGGTAGTGACGCCATGTGTTTTTGTTCTTTAGGGTTATTTGTACCTCCTTTTCAAACTGTTGAGAAACACTAATGGTTCCACAAACTCTAAAAATATTTTATTAAAGACTTATTGAAGGCATGGGTAAGGATATTCCCAAAATATAAAACCAAAGTGGCCAAGTGGTTGCAGTTTTTGTGTAATATCTTACCAGAAGCTCCCCATGATTCCATATGGAACCAGAAATGAAGGCATCCATTGGGCAGCGGTTCCATGTGTTCACTCTCTAAAAGTGCGATTTTCTCTTCCCAACCACCCAGAGACAGGACCATGTAGTGTCCTATAAGTTAACCACACTGTCAGGGAATTATTTGAACCAAATTAAAAACAAAACAATCAAAACAAGGAAAGCCATTATAATAATTTATAAGGATTTACACAAAATCTGTTATGGTGGTTATGAGATATTTCTTAACAATATAACCAAGGAAATACTTCTATAATGGCTGCTATCACTACCACTAGCACTGTAGCAATAATAATAATGATAATAATAATAATAATAATGTAAATAAGGAAAACCACACCATTTGGTCTCTATAAGTGTCACCAGTTTTCATAATTAAAATCCACTGGGTTTCATGGTCAGCTTCCAGAGGCCTACCCAGGGCAGAATTAGTTGTGTGGTCGACATCAGGACTGAACATTCCCGAAGCTGTAGCAGAGGTCCAGTCCCAGTCTTCACCTGAGGAGTGATGTGGTCTGTTCAGCCAACCACACAAGTCCATCTCAAAGTCGCAGAAGCCTAGAACACAGACCCAATATGTCATCCCTCGCCTTCAAGGAACAAAAAGATATTCTGCAATGCAACTTTTTAAGATAAATGGCAATTTTCCCTTAACAGTGCAGTCTACTGTATACTCATGCAATATATATACTGCATGACTGTGCATATATATATACTGTATATATATATACGGCATGACTGTGCATTAAATTAATAGTTAGAGCTACTTTCCGGGCAGGCATGCCCTCTCTAAAACAGTGCACTCACCTGCTGGTGGACATGGTCCATTCAGGATCTCTAGGTCATCTATGGCAATATCAACCATTGAGCCATTTCCCACTACTGCTTCATAAACAATCTGGTAAAACAGTCAACAACAACAACAGCAAACTTCAGTTGTTGTCAACCCATGTTATAATCATGCAGGATTCACTTTTCTTTCTAAAGGACAGCAAGGCAATTTTACTTTAGACGTACACAGTTATTACCTGTACTGAAGTAAAACAATGGATTACGTAACCAATGCATACGTACATACATGTGCTACATAGAAATAGTTGATATGTGATAAGCGCTTCTTCAGCAGAGAATGCCCCTTAGTATTTATGATCCAATGGTAATGTGATGAAAGAGATAAGCTGACACAGTCCATGCCACTCCTCTGTGGTCTGGTTTTTGGCGGGAACAGCTACTGTGTAATGGAAAGAAACCTATATCTCTGACTGCCATTTTATGGTATTGTAGCTGTCCTTATTTTAAGGGCACGCCGAGTAAAACCTTTTTTTCTCCACAGCTTCACAAGATAACACTGTTTGTGGGGGGCGCTGACATCCATGTGCAGGTGCTCCATGTCCATAAGTGCCTTTTTATTACTCTCACTGAGTTCATGATGATAAACTAGATTTCATATCCGGACCAAGGCTATTACTGTGATCACATCAGACTTTTGCTCTGATAACATGAGAAAACACTGAGGACAGACCTGAAGGTGCTGAAACACTCCTAAACACACACACACACACACACACACACACACACACACACACACACAATACTTCTATCTGTCTTTATTTTATGGGCACAAAGAGTAAAACGCTCTACCTTTTTTTGCTACACAGCTTCCAAAGATATCAGTGTTTGCGGGGGGAGGTGGCATTCATGTCTATAACTGCCTTTATTACTCTCAATGGTGCACTAAGTTCATGATGATAAACTAGATGTCGTATCCGGACCAAGGCTATTACTGAGATCACATCAGGTCTGAAGGTACTAAAACACTCACACACACACACACACACACACACACACACACACACACACACACACACACACACACACACACACACGCATGCATGTATACACACACGCACGCATGCACACACACGCCCGCATACAGACACGCACGCATGCACACACACACACACCACACGCACACACACACACACACACACAAAACACAAAACCCCACCTGGTAAGGAGCATCAGGACTGTGAACAGTAGCCCTGCCGTGTCTCCAGAGGCCACCTTGGTCCCCTCTCCTGCCCCACAGAGGCTGGAGGCTGTCCCCTCTCCTACCCCACAGAGGCTGGAGGCTGGCACTGGACTTGTTGAGGTAGATGTTGAGCTCTCCCACGTCCTGCCCATCCATGTGGTACCAGAACATCCAGCATTCCCCACTCACGGGGGTCGCGTCATTTACACGGGTCTGCATCCGGCCTCTGCTGCCTCTGCCGTGTTTCCAAAGATTTGCACTGAGGTAATATCCTGAAAACACACAATATGATCATCACATGTGTCAAAGATTTGCACTGAGGTAATATCCTGAAAACACACAATATGATCATCACATGTGTCAGCACAGCATGACCAGTCCAGTCGTCAGGGAGCAACCCCGATGAAACAGAGAGCATGGAGTAAGAGCAGACTCTGAAGTGGGTTTAAGCCGTCTCACCGTGAGAGGTTCCCAAGGTGTGGTCCACAGCTGGACTGGAGGTGTTGGGGGAGAGGCTGGCCGTGGTTCTGACCCAAGCGAAGTCTGCAGAGGGGTCATCCTGCAGGCCACACAGGGAGCCTTGGAAGGTGCACTCTCGCTCCGCTGGACAGGACCCATCCACACCGTTCGACACCACAACGTCATCGATCGCAATGCTGCCGTGGGTCCCTCCCAGAACGGCCTCAAAAATGAACTGACACAGATGAAACTCAGTATGTGTGCACAGGTGTGTGTGTGTGCTTGTGTCCAGGGGAAGATGTGTTATATAAAAGCAATGTAAGAGAGTATATAAGGACATGGCTGATTACATAGCATATGTTATTTTTATTTATGACCTAGGCCTCAGATGACAGTGACCTGAAAAAGAAAGTAATGGCCTGAAAACATATTTTGGACATGTAAATAATTAAACTATTACTTGCAATGGAAGATCACTAGCCGGGAAACTGAGATCCGCAAAGCGCCATTTTTTCCCTTGTGTTCCAGATCTCATCCAGACAACAGTTTCCTTTTTACCTGGTTGCTTAGTGATGAACTTCAGAGAACCTGGGTTACCAGAGGAGAGTTTGGTGTTAAGACACACGTGCACTGTGTTTTGACTTAAACACAGGAAAGCACATCTTTACAACCCTACTAGACAGATTTGGTAATTAGAGTGCAGCCACTCACTCACTCACATGGTTAAAAGAAGGAGTGAGTTTGCAAAGTGTTTGATAAAGGATACACTCTGAGCTGTACCATGCTGAGACTCTCTCTCTCTCTCTTTCTCTCTCTCTTACCTATACTGCCACCATAGATGTGATACCAAAAGCTGATGCACTGAGTCTTCTGAGGGTAGCTTATCAGTCTGGCTCTCATGGAGGGGTTGGTAGTCCTATCAGTCCCAATATACATGTAATAGCCTGGAGGAAAAAAAGCCCATTGTAAATTATGCATAAGCACTTAAGAAAGGAAGATGGTTCAGATTCAGTTGCAGAGTGTGATTACTTCATACCAGAGCCACTGGTGTGGTCGGCTGCTGGACCAGGGTAAGAATTGTAAGGACTTTTAGATCTTTTCCACATGATGCTAGCAGAGAGGTCAGGGTACCAGGCACAGGTGTCCTTTTCAAAGTCACAGGTGAGCAAATCGAAACCAGCAGGAACATCCCCCTCGTTGCAGCTGGGAAAGGTGATGTCATCCAGCAAAACATGTGGTTCCCCAATGATTGATGGATTTACGGAGAACGCCAACTGAATTATATAATGTAGTTTAATGACACACAAGGATACTGTTATGTTGGTGAAGGAATTATAACACGGCAACAAAGATTAATAAACTTAATTACTGAACTCTCAACCTGGATCTGATGTATCACGTGTGCGTAACTAATTTGTCCAGGACATGACCCTTAACCTCAAACATTACACAGCACGTCTACACAACAGATGCCAAAAATCTACATTTTTGAGAATTTTTTGACCCAATAACGAAATAAAGGTTCAGGCCACCATCAAATCAATACATTGGACTATTTATCATTCCACAGATTAAAATCAATAAATTTCAACTCCAGTATAGAAGTAACCATCGTAGCACGTCACCAAATTAAACCAGAAAACCAGTTTCATCCATACCTGTGTTCCCTCAGGGCGGTTCCCAATGTGAACAGTAGCATTCTCCCAGCCATTAGTGTTCCCCTTCCTTATCTTCCACAGCTCAGAGACTGAGGTATTTGTGATGGCACTCAGAACAAACGTAGAGCTAACTTCACTAGCATCATGGAGATGGTACCAGAAACTTAAGGGTGCGCAGAAAACAAGAGGCCCTGCTGCAGTTAGTGCACAGTCCTGTCAGTCTATTTCCAGCTGTTTATGTTTAAGGAAATTGGTATAATGGTGTTATGATTAGTTCACCTTAGTATTCTTTACCTTATCTGGCAGGCCAGAGTGGTAGGCTTAAGTAAGGGTCTCTCCAGCACGGCCTCTGAATAGAAGTTCGGCCTCTCTCCCCCTACATGCATGACTTTCCCTGTGAGGTGCACACAAATGATGTTCAAGTTTACCAGCCTCGCACTTCACCAGAGCAGAATAGTACTATTAAACTATAGTATGTAGGACATACCCCATGGCGTCCCAGTGGTGTGGTCAAGGCCCGGAATGGAACTGATGTTGGCCATCTCCAGCCCCCATTTAAAATGATCCTTGCTGGTATCATTCCACCCACAGGTGCTTTGCTCAAAGTCACATGACCCTGTTTTGGGGCAGGTTGTTACAAAAAATTAGTATAGGTAAAATACCGTCAAGAAATAGAGACGGACTTGTTCATCTGGAGCATCATTGATTATGAGAAACATCATGAAAACCAACAAAACAAAGAATGATAAAGTTATTATCGTGGGGTCGCCTACAGCCAGTGCAGACATTAGCATTGTGCTTAGTCTACTCGCATCATACCAAGAGCAGCTGTCCATGTTGTCCCAGACTTACCAAGGACCAGGAAGCTTAATTACACCTGTGTAGCATCTGTTTTTAGCTACACTACACTGACTCCCAGTGAAGTTAAGGATGATTTAAAGATTGTATCGTTTTTAAGGCTGTGAATGGTCTAGCTCCAGCCTATATTTCAAATCTCCTGACACCTTATGCTGCGTGATGGGCCTCAAGATCCTCCAATTAACTTTTCCTAGTTTTACCTTGGTCTAATTTGAAATGTAAAGGTGATCAAGCTTTAACTGTTGTTGGCCCTAAATTATGGAGTAGTCTCCCACTCAATAACAGATCTGCTGCCTCCATAGAGACTAAAACACACTACTACACTCTGGCATTCCCTGGATTTTAATTTGGGAGTTGTGTCATTTTTGGGGCATTTTAGTCCAGTCTGAGTGTGTTTTTATTTGTGCTTGTAGTTCAGTCTGAGGTTCGTGCTATTATTTGGTTAACTTTTTGATGGTTGTGTTTATCTATTTATTTTCCATTTTTATCTTTTTCTAATTTTCTGGCCTTTCATTGCGTTTTTTTTTTTTTTACAAATGTTATGCTATTAGTTTATTTATTTATTTATTATTATTTATTTTTTGTGTTGTTTAGGTTTTATTATTTCTAATTGTATCCCTTGTAATTGTTTGAGCTCTTTCATTCCTTTAATCCTTGTCTACATTTATTATCAATCTATTTACTGTAAAGCACTATGGTGCTGTTGTTTTTAAAAGTGCTGTACAAATAAAGTTGACTTGACTTGATAAAAATAGGTGCAGTATCAATATACTGAATTGAGTACTGTGGGTTCACAATCAGTAAATTATCTTAGATCATTACATCAGCTTAAGCAGAAACTTGCAAACGCTTTCCAATAAATAGCAGCGTTTATTGCCATAACTTCATGTAGCATATGGATAGACAGCCAAATAAGAGCACATACTGTAGATGTTTCAGAAATTCCCAGATAGAATATTACCAAAGAACTGGTCATCTGTTCCTGAAGAGTCTCCATTGGTGCCTTCAGTCATCATGCTCTCCAACATTCCATTAAGGCCAGAGGACCTAGCTCCGACCACTGTAAAGAAAATCATACACTTTCATTCATCAGTCATACTGGACTACTATCCTTCTCAATAGCATATGCCCCAACAATGTTGCAGGAAATGAGACAAGCTGAACAAAGACAGAATATGTCAAAATCCCTTTATTAAGTACATTATTTTTACCAGTAAAATACATATTTATATTTCCAATGAATAGAATGAATTTTGCATTTGAGACTCCCAGTCTATCACAGTCCAGACACCATCCCTCATAAGGTACATTTCCCACAAGAAAACCAACATTTACATTTTTGTGACTGAACACTAAGGCTCCACACAAATATAGTTGCTTAATAGAGATATAGTGACTCCCTTACCTAGCAGAAGAATAAAGAATCCTATCATTTTGAAGAAAACATGAAATAAGAATGACATGGCAATCCACAAAGCCGTCATCCACAAGACATCTGTTTAACTGTGCAAGGCCCTGTGACAATCCACACTTTATCTCAGCCAGTTCTTATCAGAACTATGCACTTTAAAGTCCAGACTTTACACCTGTAACCCTGACTGCTTCCTGTGAATTTTTATGGCCAGGATCACCCTGCCAAAAGTCTTGATGATTGATCTGATGTTCTTCAGCTCTCATATACTGTGTCCATGTGCTCCTTGCTCCCTGTTGCACACACGTTTGACGTGTTTCCGATAGTGATAACGCTGCAGTGCTCAGGGGTGGAAGTGTATGTTTATTTTGTATGTAATATACATTAGTGCTTTGTTCAAGTTCAGGGCAGCTTTAAGAGGGGGAGCCTGGGGAGATGTCAGTGACTAATCCACTGCCATCACGACTAAAACCAGCTGTTCAGAGATGTGGCCTGCGGATCTTGCTGTGACAATGTTGTGTCTGGCCCAACAAGAGAAATGAGACGGACAAGAGAAATGAGACGGACTGCAAGAGGCGTGGGGTGGGGAGGGGCATTCTGACGGGCAATTTTGACCTTTACCTTCAAACATAGTGTGCTCAGTGACATGAATTCTGGAATAAACTGAGCACAAATGAATTAAATGAGTCTTCGTGATGGAAGGACCTAAATTATAGGTTGGTCCCCTAAAGGTTCCTGCAATGTCACTAAACTTTATGGTAATGTAGTATAGAGACCTAGAGGGAACTTTTTTGGCTCTCTTCGCCCAATTCACTCGTCTACATCAAAATTGCCTGCCTCCAACAGAAACGAATGGAATACAGAATTTCGCTTTGCTGCCATGTATCCTGCAATGTTGAGCCCACTACTGTACTCCTTGTACACCCATGACTGTACTCCAACCCATCCCACCAACACCATCATTAAATTTGCTGACGACACCACCGTGATCGGGCTCATATCAGAAGATGACGAATCAGCGTACAGGGATGAAGTACAGAAACTGACAGTGTGGTGCTCAGACAACAATCTGTCACTGAACACCACAAAAACGAAAGAATTAATTCTGGACTACAGAAGGCAAAGTGCAGTTCCGGCCCCACTCTTCATCAACGGGGACTGTGTGGAGAAGGTCCACACCTTCAAATTCCTAGGAGCCAATTTATCAGATGACCTCTCATGGTCTGTCAACACCTCAGAGACAGTAAAAAAGGCACAGCAGCGACTACACTTCCTGAGAGTACTCAGGAAAAACAACCTGGAGTGTAAACTGATGGTGGCCTTCTACCGCACCACTATCGAAAGTGTACTAACCTACTGCATCTCGGCGTGGTACTCCGGTTGCACCGCAGCAGACAAGAGAGCCCTCCAAAGGGTCATCAACACAGCACAAAAAATCACTGGCTGCTCACTGCCCTCCCTGGAATCCATTGCCCGCTCCCGCTACCTTAGCAGGGCCAATAACATCTTAAAAGACTCCTCTCACCCAGGCCACCACCTGTTTACTCTCCTGCCCTCAGGCAGACGGTACAGATCCTTTAGAGCAAGGACCACGCGTCTTAAGAACAGTTTTTTCCCGACAGCCATCAGAACTCTAAATACCGACATGCACTAAACACTAAGCACTTTATTGACTACAAGTCACATACCATCTCGGTCACCTTACACATGTGCATAAACAAAGCTGTATTAATTGATGTATTTATTGAAGTACTTTGGTCTATGCCACCGCACTTTGTTCTACTCTTAATGTATATATATATATTTTTTGGGGGGCTGTTCCTACTGTTTTTGGATAGTTGTAGTATTGTTATGTTATATGTTGTTGTTGTGTTATATGTTGTCCCTCGTCACACCAACAGGAGAAGCACTCAAAATTTCGTTGTATAAATACAATGACAATAAAGGCTTTTCTATCTTCTATCTTCTATGTATCAGTACCGTTAGGATTGCTTGAAGGCAAGATGTGTATTACAAATCGTGTGATCACGCTTCTTTCATTTTTGGCACACACACATGCAAGAGAAAGCTGCCAAAAATCACATGGTAAGATCCCACATAGCAAGCATATATCAGTCCTAGTCCAGCAGTGGATTTTGGTCAGCACCCCAATGGTGGTATTCCACTTTTGGTCTGCTCTCAGACCACCATCATCTTTAGTGTAACTGGGCGATGATATTAAGGAAATACTAGGGATGCACGATACCACTTTTTTACAAACCGATACGAGTACGAGTATTTTTATTTGTGTACTTGCCGATACCGAGTACCGATACCGATACTTCTTAGATTTGGTCTCCATGAAAGTGCAATTAATTTGGAGGCAGATTTTATTTTATCCTCTGCAGATTATGTCAAGCCTATAGTACAAAATTAACAGAAGGCTATCCCAAGCCAAAAATAAACAGAGCTTTCTGGTTTTAACACACAAAAAAAGCCTTCAAACAGACAATATCATCACATTAGACAAAATGCAAATATAACCAGATAAAGGCAATTCAATTTGCTGCATAGTTAACAACACAGTCTGCTTAACAAAAAGTGAACAGAACTATTACTGGATTAGCACAAGAGCACATTTCAGTTACAAAAGGATCAGAAGAATCTCCTGCTCAAGTACACAAACAATCACTTAACCTATGTGGCACAGTCTTTCTCTCTACCTCTCTCTCTCTCTGTGTGCGTGCGCGTTTTTTTCTTTTGCAAGACGTCAGTTAAGATTGGTTGCTTCGGTCTTGCGCCACTAGCATCAGTGAACTCTGTGTACTTAGCACTATGGTGCGTCTTCAGATGTTTAATCAAATTGCTTGTGTTAAACAGAGTACTTTCCTTTCCGCCCCTCGACACCGTAGCAGTGCAGATCTTACACTGTGCCTTACTCCTGTCGTCGTCATTTATCTTAAAATGAGCCCAAATCGCCGTTAAGGCAGCACCACGGAATTGCTAATCGCTAACGAGATGCTAGCAGCTAAATTTCGCGAAACCTGTATACTGAAATACTTTGACACTATGACAAACTTTCCTAACACAGTCAAACATCAAGCAAATGCAACACAAGACGGCAAATAAGCTACTTACTAGTCTGGCAGAGAATGGTAGGACAGGTAGGACAATAAATCACATTTTGTGTCAGCATAGCCCGGCCAGTTTGATGCAGTGAAATACTGATGAGTGGTATCGGTGCTTGGTATCGGCAATTCAACAACGAGTACGAGTACGAGTATTTTAACGAAGTATCGGCACCGATACCGATACTGGTATCCCTAGGAAATACCATAAAATAATGGCAATTCCTGAAATGTATAAAATAATATCCTTTGCATAGTCTATTTAAATGATCAGCCATAAACAGAAGTTCAAAGCCTACTAGAAGGCTCTCATTGTGAAAAATGATTTGGTCTTAGAGACTTATGTTACGCACTAGTAAGGGTTGGAGAAAGTAACTGAATAAGTATGTGTAAAGAATTTTTTTTTTTTAAAGCGAGTCAGAAAACCGATGGGCAAATGGGCAGCGGACCACCAGCTCTGCTCCTGGTCGGCCAACAGTGGTCCACTGGTATTTTGCTATCAGGGATAGTTCAGACCGGAAAGCAAATCCTGTGATAGGCTACGTTTTGCAAGTATGAAATTACAATTGCAATTAGTTTTTTTTTGCAGATTGTTCTGCAGGGTCTGGTTATATCAGGCTAGCATGAGATAATTAAGTGGCGTATTTCCTCCCCCAGGAGAGCATTAAGTGTAAAAGGCACGGTCTACGACCGTAATTTCATACACTTTTTGTTAAATTCAGCGATTTTTTCCATCTAGCCGTTAGCGTTCAAAAAATGGGGTTCATGCACAGACCTGGCTATGTAAATGTGAAACAAACATAGTGACTTGGACCGAGCCGTTAACAATCCCAGCCAATTAACAAGGTGTCATTTGCTTGGCTGTTGAGCTCAAATATCACCTTTCGCGAAACCGAAATCGCGGACTGTATCTTTAAGTTCCTGTTTACAACTCTGACAATCATCCCGAATGTTACAGTAGCCTAGCTTTAGATTATTGACAAATTAAAATGTGTGCATTGACAGAGCTTAGCCTAACCTGTCACAGAAACCCATGCATTGATAGCCAACTGTCACTGCTTAGCTATAGATAAACCACACCGCTGTAGGACAACTTATGTCCACGTGTCTATCAAAGATCATGTTGGACTTTGACTCAGGACCCATTGCGATTTAGCCGCCACAAAGGTACTTTCAAGACAATGCTGACGCAACAACAATTGTGACAACCGGACAACTGTGTCATGGCACCGCGCTGTTACATCAGAGTATGACAAACATCGTTCTGACCAAAATGAACTCGACACAAGTAAAAATCAAACTTGCAAGGGGTTAATGTACCTCTGTAGCCAGATGCTACAGGACACGTTTTAAGCAGCATAATTTCGGTATGTAGGCCTATAGCAACATATTAGTTATCGATTAGCACATAAACTAAGCTATGGCTGTTGTGCGCTCAGAAAAAAACAGTAGCTTTACGATTGCATCTATGATATAGGGTGACCAGACGTCTTCTTTTACCCGGACATGTCCTCTTTTCGAGACCTAAAAAATGCGTCCAGCAGGGATTCCAAAATCGGCCGGGATTTTGCCTCGTCGGATATTTGTGTTTCTCTGGGTCTTTCACAAACGAGTTATTACGCCCAAGTTTTGGAATAGGTATCTCCCTAACGTTCCATCTTCTTGCGCGAGCTTAGAGCTCTGACTGTAGAGAGAACTGTCATTGGTCGACCGCCTTCCCAGTGTTGCCAGATATGATAATTATCCTCCAAATACGATCATTTTGAGCCTTTGATACGATATGACATTTCCAATCTGGCAACACTGATCACCTTGCCGCCTCCACTAGTTGCTTAGTTTACAATAGTACATGACATCTGCATGTGAAAAAGATGTCAAAACTTCGTCGTGGGGGAGGAGGTGGGGTCCCGCGACGAAGTGTCCTCTTTTTCACAAACTCAAATCTGGTCACCCTAATCTATCACGCATGTGCACATGGAAGGGCAGCCATCCTCTGAAACATCAGTGTGATCATAATTGCCACTGCACTGATGTGAAACACCATATACTTTGCTAGGTATGAAGTGCCATTCAAAAAGAGACAGAGGACCAGGTCATGGTGGGCAGGCAAACAGGAAGAGGGATAAGCGGGGACGACAGCCATGCAGCGTGAGAAAGCTGAGATCTAACAGGAAAAAAAGCAATGAATTGAAATGGGAGAGAGAGAGAGGGGGACCCGACAAGAGAGATTGTTTGAAGAAGAAGGGGCCACACAGCAAGTCCACACCCAGCCCCATGCCTCCTGTGACAGTCAAGGAGGGAGAGAAGGGTAAAGAGACCTGTGAGGAGAGAGAGATAGATAACAAGGAGATGGGAACTAGTGGTGTGGTGGAAGGTAAGAGGAGCAGTGGTGTGAGACATGAGGTGAGACAGGTGAAGAGGCCGCTGAGGAAGAAACCGCACATTTTCTACCTCAGAACCGAGTTGTGTCAGAGAACCTTGCTGTCAGTCACCAGAACCGCATCAGGCTCTGAGGTCCCTCCATCACCAGCGTCACCATCACACAGCCTGGGAGCAAATCAACCAGGTGAGGCCTATACTGGTTAGTGCGTCTAAGGAGTGACATTTACCCATAGTGTAGAACCGAGGGGAATGAGGCAGAATGGTGAGTGATCTAATCTCTCGTGCATTTACTTATAGAGTGCGTTTCCCTGAAGGTTTCAGATTTCTCCACACATTGAAAGAAGCATTTAGCTCAGTACTTCATGTTTCTACTTGCTCATGCACTCAGCACCGAATGGGAGCAGAGTTACCATTGGCAGTGATGTCAATTTGCCCATTTTACAAATTCACTTTTGAAAGTAAATTAAAACAGGTCCAAAGTCAAAGTTCAGTTTATCACCAAGCCTTTTGTGACTCATAAGTGTAACTGTCATGTGTACAAGAGGGCGGCTGGTCAGACAGATTTGAAACAAGTGTAATTCTTTGAATTACAAAAAAAGTTAAGGCAGGATTATGCTGACACAGACAAGAGGTTTGTCTGACTGGCAACCACACTTCTGTATATTGCAGATGAATTCGTGAAGATCTACAGCACCGGTGGCATTCTGGGAAAGGGAGGGTGTGGGTCAGTCTACTCTGGAATGAGGAAATCAGACGGAAAACAGGCGAGTTTGCTAGTGACTCAAAATAAACAATACAAGACTAACTGCAAAAATGCATGCAATTAACTGCCATATATTTGGGCTTTCTTTGCAGGTTGCTATTAAATATGTGACAAAATACAGATGTGAACCTTATTTAAAACTGGTAAGTGACCACTGTACTTGGAGGAATGCTAAATGGCCATTTGCACAGTATATAATGAATTCCATCCACCTGCTATACGTTCCCTGTTTTTAATATTTAATATTGGACTTTCTGGAGTGAATGTATCATCATACTTGATTTGGTTTTTATCTGCTGCTGATTGTGTTGTATGTTGTTGAATGTTTTCTATGTTGTGGACTTTAATTTGGTGCTGGAAGTTTGCTTCCCTTTAGGGGCTCAGTAAGTCCTTGAAGTTTGAAGCCCTAGCAACCAACATCATGACCCTGCATCCCTGCATGCATATCATATCCACTGTGTTGCATCTCGCTAGCCTGGTGACAAACAAGCCTTGCCTCTGGAGGTGGCACTGATGCGCCTGGTCAGTCAGCCTCCAAACTGCCCCTACATCCTGCAGCTGGTGGACTGGTTCGAGGAGCCTGAGCAATTCATTCTGGTCCTGGAGAGGCCGTTCCCCTGCATGGACCTTTTCGACTTCACGGAGGTGTACGGGGGCAGACTGGATGAGTGCCTGGCACGCGTCGTCATGCTGCAGGTGATGCACGCGGTTTTGCACTGTTGCGAGCGAGGCATCCTGCACCGTGACATAAAGCTGGAGAACCTGCTGGTGCAGACGGACAGCCTGCGTGTCAAGCTAATCGACTTTGGCTGCGGCGACCTGCTGCGGGACACCATGTACCGAGACTTTGCTGGTCAGAGTTTACACTGGGTTTGAGGAAGAGGATGCACTTAACATCAACAACCCATCTGTGGTCATGTTAAGATAATCAGTTGACATAGTTAATTGCCTCCTGGGGGACTAATCTACCTTTGTGTTTGAGCATGAAAGCACTGAGGTTGTATATAGGGATGTGTACAATGAGAGACTGAGACCCCTTTAATAATGTATGCATTTGACGAAGAAGGCACTTAGGCAACAGACATACATCATAGCTCTGTTCAACCATTTGGTAGAGCACACCTTGTATCATCAACTCTTCATTAAAGCAGCATGTTTGGCAGTGTTAATATGGTCTCCAGGAGCAGAAGATGATTTTTCCCTTGTTTTTTTTTGTCTTGGCGATTTAAAGGGTTAAAGGGATTAGCATGGTTTAGGTGCTAGCACTGAGGATGAGTGACCAGTCATTATATGCTTGCTAGGCACTGATGAGTATTGCCCCCCTGAGTGGCTTCTGGAGGGCAGGTACAGTGGCAGACCTGCCACCATCTGGTCCCTTGGCATCCTGCTCTTCAACATGGTCTGTGGAGACTTGCCCTTCAACAAACGATCAGCGATCATTGCTGGTCAGCTAAAATTCAAAAAAGGACTTTCTGAAGGTCATTATTTTATTTATTTATTTTTTATTATTATTATTAGTAGTAGTAATAGTAGTATGTAGTAGTAGTAGTAGTAGTAGTAGTAGTGCAATTTAGTAGTGCAATCGAGTATATCTCATTATGTCCCAGAGTCACAATACATCTAAATATCTAAGAATATATTAAATGTTAGGTCCCTGGTGATTGTAACACTGATGACTATGATGAAGTGTAGGCAAAGAATACATTTTGTTTTGTCTTCTCTGAACTTAGAATGTAAGCATCTAATTGGGTGGTGCCTACACCCAGACCCAGCGAGGAGACCAGTCCTACAGCAGGTTCTTCTCCATGAGTGGATGACTGGATGGCAAACACCTTTACAATAGGTCCAGCCAGGAATGCCTGGAATCGACAAGAACAGGATGAAGTTTGTCCCTGCAAACAGGCTTTCAGTATATCCCCTCGACTCCATTATATTATACAGGACTGAATGAATACTACAATAAAGTTGAAAGAAAAAAAATCAGTGAAAGAGTTCAGGTGCGATTGTGTCTAGTCTAGACAAGTCTATGATTCCTTTGTACCCCATAACATGTTTGTATTTAAGCAACCCAACAACCTGTCTTGTGGTTTTTTAAGGAATCGCATTTGAGAAAACTCTGGCCGAGTTACCACTGCTATTTCGAGTTCGGAAAGTCTTCTGAAGTTCAGAGCAAATCCCAGATGAGAAAACTTTCATGAATGCCAAATGTTGTCCTAAATCCAATTCAGAAGACATTCCTCTTAAATTCCTCTTAAATTCTTCTTAACTGCGTTCGAGAATGAGGCCCAATGAGGCTAAACCTTGTTCTTGTCTATCTGTCCTGCAGTCTCAAATGATAAGCATTCAAGAGTTGTCTTTACACCATTACAGAGAGAAAGAAAATCTACTGTTTGAAGGATGTAGTCAACAGGATATGTCAGCTACCACTCCCAATGTTCAATGTTGAAATGTATTCAGCTTACTCATTGATTTGGCCCCCTCTTAAATAGGCCACATCCTTGACTGTGTCACTTTCAGTCTTGGCTCTTGAAGCACAAGTTCACACACGGACAGCCTGTGCAGGTAGACGTGCTACGATGAGGACAACGCCACTGGGGATTGTTCTGGTCATCCTTCATGTCACATTGTGTTCCAGCCAATCAGGTATCAGTATCATGCAATATTGTAGTCTGTAGTGTGCACCTAATGTAATACAGAAACTTGCCATTACTGTTATTATTTTGAGGTTAACAATGTATTGCAATGCATCACTGTCAGTATTATCACTGCTGTTATTATATACTATTACTACTAACAATGTTAAAACACAGAATTAGTTAGGCACCACATGATCATTTGATGGTTATTAGAGTTGCCACTGATCAAGTCAGTGTTGGGTGGTTAATCATCCCTGTGGTGAGAAACTGTTTAACATGGAACCCTTGGGAAGTAATCATGAAATATTTTCAAACTGCTTTATGTTGAAATATTATTCTCTGATGAGGTAACCTTTCTCATTCAATTTCCTGTCTCGCTTCTTGCCCAACAGAGAGCAATTTTTTGATGTATGACAAGAATGTAAACAAATGCCTAAAAGGCTACCAGCCTCTGAAGCTGTTCTACTGTGATTCCAACCAACTGAGCCAGCAGTTCCGCTGGACATCCAACGACCGCATCCTTAATGTTCATCTGAAGAAGTGCCTGGGAGCTGGGAGCACAGCAGATGGTTCTGGCCTACAGTGGCTCATTTGTGATGACACAAGTCAACTCCAAAAGTGGGAATGCAAGAATGACACGCTGTTAAATCTGAAGGGGACAAATCTTTTCTTATCCCAAGATGAAAACAGCATCCTGAAACTCACCCAAGACATTGGAGCTGCTAGTCAGTGGCTAACACATGGCACTACAGAGGGGCTTTGCTCACGGCCATACCAAGGTATGTGGCTTACAGTCTTTGGATTATATCGAGGACTAAATTGAATGAAAGTGGAACAAATATTATCAAAGAGTTCCTAAAAATCTGTCATGTTTTGAATAAGCTTAAAAATAATTTCAGGGTCAGGACACGTCCCATTATTTTTCATGAATGTGTCACATTACATTACATAATATATCAATAGTATAAATGTTATCAAAGTAAAGTTCAGCACACTATCAATACCCAAGAACAACTTTCAACTCGTACCCTTGGCTTAATTGTAGTGTGTGCATGTTTTCAGTATGCTGTTACTATTTTATACTCAGTATTTTACATTACACACAATATTGCAGTTGAGATGAAGGTTGAAATTGAGTTGAAATGAAATAGAAAATGTGGCTAAAACGACAATATCAGTTGAAAAAAGAAAACGAAGAACGCTATGTTATGTGTTATGCAGTTATGCTGTTGAAACTGTATTATATACTCAACCTTTAATTCTTTTTTAACAGAACTGTACACAATCGGAGGCAATGCCTTTGGTCGCCCATGCCATTTTCCCTTCCAGTACAAGGGGATATGGTACTCAGACTGTTCGCTCTTGGAATCAGATGAGCCGTGGTGTTCACCGGACAGAGACTACCAGGACATGTGGGGCTTCTGCCCTACTAAATGTACGTTACCTTTCTATGCTACACGATATACTTAATATGTCCTGCCAATTAATGATAACAAAACAACAAAATAGACCATTTTTTAAAAATCCATGGTTTCACTTATCTCTTAAGATTTGCTATACCCTCAGGTTTACTTATTTATTATAATACTTTTGTGTGTTTTTTAAACACTCAGCAACTGAAAATAAGCTCTGGAAGAAGAATCAACTGACAGGCGTCTTTTACCAGTTGAATGTCGGCTCTGCACTGACTTGGCACCAAGCTAGGAGGAGCTGCCAGCAGCAGGATTCAGACCTGCTGAGTATCACTGAGCCCCAGGAGCAAAGCTACCTATCAGGTGACTCACCAGGGACACAGCAAATTATATCTGTTGGCACAGAAAGGCCTGCATCTTGTGTTTTGAAAGATACATCAGTATGTCATGCTAATTCTGAAGTTCTTTTGAAAACAAAGGGATCACAACTGGAACTCAAACTACTTTTTGGATTGGGCTAAACCAACTAGACAGTGAGAGCGGATGGCAGTGGGCAGATGGACATCCACTTCGTTACTTGAGATGGGGATCAGGTGTGTGTTTTTCTTGTATATAATTTAATCGTTTTGTGATGTGTCATGACTGCCACAGATTGAAGAGACGTGTCTGTAAAGAAGAAATTAAATATATTAAATAACGTTTATAATTATATAGTATCTTATTATTATATATTATATATATACACGGTAATCTTTTATTTCAGGCCAGCCAAACCCAGCCCTAGGATGGTTCTGTGGTTCCTTAAACACTATGCAGTCTTATCACTGGGAAAACAAGTTGTGCTCAAAAAAGCACGGATATATCTGCCAGAAAAGGACCACAGATGCTGCTACTGCTACTCCAGGTAGACGGCGCCATATTTATTATATTTCACTGAAAGGAAATGCTCATTGAATTTCCCAACACCTGACAACACTCTCTCTGTCTCTCAGGTCCACCAGCTTCTTGCAGTGCTCCATGGGTGCCATACGCAGATCACTGCTATTTTTTGAATCGTACAAAGAAGACATGGAAGGATGCCAGCATTCAGTGTATGAGGACTGGAGGACACTTAGTGAGCGTTCATGACGTAGAGGAGCAAAGCTTTGTCCTCTCACAGCTGGGATACAGTGAGTCAAATCACACTTTTATTTTTTATTTTCTTTGAACTGTGGGTACACACAGTACTGTATATACATATTATATATGTTTTATTCATAGCTTCCACCAAACAAAACATAGTAAAATTATCCTAGACCTGTAGATGTATACTGGTCCAAAAGAGATGCAATAAATATGCTGAAACGGCAAAGAAAAAAAAAGTAAAACCAGGAAAAAAAGCATTTAATAAAAGTTCTGATGAAATACATTATTGTGTTGTCTGACTCCTGTTCCTTGCCTCTGCAGTGGAGACAGATAAGCTGTGGGTCGGTCTGAATGACCAAAAGACACAACTACTGTTTGAGTGGAGCGATCAGTCTCCCGTCACCTTCACCACGTGGGACACCCAGGAGCCATCTCACCACCGCACGGAAGAGGAGGACTGTGTCCTGATGGGGGGGAAAGTAAGAGACAGTTCAGACATTCATTTTGACCATCAGTCAACTTAACTATTTCTTTATGGATATTTTACCATTTTTTTGTTTATTTGTTTACTTACCCTAATAATTATTAGATTTGTGACGCAGGGTTACTGTAACAGATTCATCTTCTTGTGGTCCCTTTAATATAATGTCTTGTAAGGAGTCTTGTAAGGAGAGTTACAGTGTATGTAAACGTTTCTGTCTCCATGCTGTCAGGATGGAAAGTGGTCCGATTCAAACTGTGGAGAAAATAATGGGTTCGTCTGTAAAAGGGCTGGGGACTCCAACCCTGCCTCTGGATCCAAGACTGAGAACACTGGCTGCAAAGCTGTGAGTTTGTTTTTCTTTTAAAGAAACTGATCAATGCCTGTCAATCCATTCACCATCCATCCAATCGTTCACCCTTCCTCCTCTCTTTCCTCCCAGGCATGGACCAGGTATGGCTACAACTGCTACTTAGTTGGATCAACAACAAAGACATTTGATGAGGCAAAAAAGAGTTGCCAAGAAAGTGGCGCCCACTTGATTGATATACCAAACAGGTAATCTAAAGAACAAACTAAATGCTACTTTCAACACTGCAAAAGTTGAGTTTTATGAAAGTTTATATTGACCTGTAAAATGTCTGTTTAAAACACTCCAAATGACTCTGTATAACAGCAATATTGTCTTTGTATAGACACATTAGAATATACTGTAAATCTGAACAGGATTCAATATGTCCCCTTACAGGGTGGAGAATGCCTTCCTCATCAGTCTGGTGGGAGCCAGACCAGAGAAACACTTCTGGATTGGGCTGTCTAACCAAAGAGACAGTTACACATTTGAATGGACCAACACGCCGATGGTCCCCTACACTCACTGGAATGCTCGTATGCCAGGTGTGTGTCTTTCTGCTGACATGTGTGCGTGAAAGAGATATCAATGCAAGTCATAAGAAAGATTTCAACGTTTTTTTGTGTGTGTTTTTTTGTGTGTGTGTGACAGGGCAAAACCAGGGTTGTGTCGCCATGACAACTGGGACTTTGGCAGGACTGTGGGATGTGCTGAGCTGCTCCAACAAGGAGAAATACATCTGCAGACAGCAGGCTGAGGGAGTGGTGACTACCCCAGCCCCACCTACCTCACCTCCTCCCAGCTGTGCAGAAGGCTGGAATCCCCTGGGAGCTCGACCCTTCTGTTACAAGGTTCATCACTGCTATGGGCATTACATGTCATCTACCAACATTCAGTTTACATAAAGCAACTTCATCTTGTTCTAATGTAATGACCCTTTCTTAGTTTTCTGACAGGGATTAAACCGACACCGTCTGTTACAAGGTTCATCACAGTCAGTTACATGTTTCATCACTGTCATTTGTAAAATTCAGTAAAAACTTGGTGTAACAAACCTAGTATTTATTTTTAAGCTCTTTCTCATGAGATCTAAAGAAGAGAGGACCTGGTTTGAAGCTTTACATTTCTGTAGATCCATTGGAGGGGATCTGATGAGTATTCATAGTCATCTGGACGATCCCAAAACTCGATATCAGTAAGAACTATAACAGTCATGTTATTGTATATATTTGCAATAAGACCTATTGACATATTGCAATGTGTTGTGATGTTCAGAATGACTTATTTCCCTTCCTGGAACATGTTGTCTCCATCTCTACTTACATGTCAGCTTTCATTCTGCATGGATTGGTTACAGTGCTCAGGATCCTAATGTTGGCTACACATGGTCTGATGGCTCGTCGGTGAGTTTCAAAAATGTGTGTGTGTGTGTGTTTGTGTGTTTGTGTGTGTGTGTGTGTGTGTGTGTGTGCGATTGTGTGTGTGTGTGTGTTGTTTCCATAAAGTGGAGCTCTGGGCTATTTATCACTGTGGCAGTTAAAGGTGGAGACAGTCATGCTGGCCTGGTATATGTAAATTTGTTAAATTAGTGAAAGTTACCATGAAAGTTCACAAAAGGGTCCTAGAGTAGCAGACGTAAAATGGATAGACTTATTACCTCTGTAGACTTATAGACTGGCCCCAGGCAGTATTTAGAATAGTAATAGTATGTTTGAAGCTGTATTCTGTATATTTGTAGTGACATTTAAAGAATTACAGATGATTAATTAACAGTTCTGTCATAAATATCATGAGATGAACAACTCTAATTTCAAGAATTGCGGACTGGACTTTTAAATCACCATTATGGAGTATTATCTAAAAGTAGTGAGCTAACTACCTAAAAAAACATGCAAAAAACTGCCCAGTTAGCAATGATAAAAGCTTGCTAACATGCTAACTTACGTGTTTTGACAATATAGTTAGCAATGTTGTTCTCTGAAGACATACATAGTGCATAGCCATAGTGCATAGCCTGGATGACTAGAATGACAGGAGTGTCCTTCACATGACCATATACAATCAAAATACATTTGAAGATGATACCAGAGGTAGTTGCCTTTAAAAACACACTTCAAAAAGTGGCAAATTGGTGCATAGTGTTGCTTTAAATGATAATAAGAAAATACAAAGACATAGACAAAGAAAGATCGTTACCATAGCAATACCCAAAGGACAGAACTTCCCCTGCAGATGATAGGCAGTGGCTATTGCATGGTGCCAGTCACACAGACCAGGCACAGACCAGGCACAGACCAGGCACAGACCACTCTTTTGACCGCCAACAATGGTCTTTACTAGCTGTCCTTGGTAGCAACAAAAATAACATTTCCCAACAATTTGGCTTTTAATGATAGCTTAACAATTTTGTTTTTCAGGGTTCTTCACATTCCCACTAATAACACACGATTGGACAATGCAATAATAATCTCTTACTGATATTGTGTATGCAAATGCATTATTTTGCTCGTTGGTTTTAATATTTTAATGTTTTTATGTATCTGTCAGTTTAGATTTCTTGTTGTTAGTTATTCCAGTTAAGAATAATGATTTACTCTTGCAGTCCTCCTACACAAAGTGGATGAGTGGAGAACCAAATAACAGAAACAATATGGAGAACTGTGCTGGGATTAGTTCACAAGACACGATTGATTGGAATGATTTTGCCTGTGAAAAGAAAATGGATTTCTATTGTGAGATACGTAAAGGTAAGCCAAGGGTTCCTGACACTGTTCTTAAGATGCTTATTTGAAGTCTAAATATTCATCAAAAATTGATTGATTGATCACTTCATTTTGGAGCTTGTTTTAATTCCATCAGTCATGATGACTTTCGTTTTCTATATTGGTGAATATTGGTGCATTCTACCAAACAACATTCTGTATAAAACAAAAGTCTACAAAGATGAGTTGTGTGCATAGGTGGGTAGATTGATTACACAAAAGCTGTTATAAACTGAAAAAAAAAATAAAAAATGAATTGTAGGCTCGAGGGCCATTTGTGTGCCATCAGTGGAGTTGTAAGGTCTATACTTTATACAAATAGTCTCCTCTTTATTCAGTTCAAATTGCAAATAACATATTTAGCTCATCCTCAGATTTTCCTTAGATCGTGGTCTTGATCCTGTTTGATGGTGTATTGTCACTTAAAAATATTTGGTTTATGCTATGTTATAATATTTTAACTTTTTTACCAAGATGATAAATGGGTGGACTTCTTGCTGTCTATGGCTGGGACATAGTTGAAATGATGTGAACCTGATAGGCTTCTTCAGAATGATGTCCATTAAATAAACAAAATGGAGCCCTGTCTTTGTTGAGTTTAGGAGTAGGCCTACTACAAGTCATCCTATACTTTGTGAAATGACAGCTCAGATGAGATGCTAAAGTGACATCTGGGCAGGAGAGCTATGTGTAGGCTATGTGTAGGCTAGCCTTTTAACGGATGGTAGGCCTATGTTTTAATCAGTCTTAGAATAAACCACGCACTCACAAATTTAAATGCTGGCTAGCGTTAGGTTTTTGGTAACATTACATTTCTCCAATAAGATCTTAATCTTTCTTCCATTAGCTAGTTATACTTTTTTGCCATGTCTGGATCCAGTGTATGCCCATGCTAGTACACTCAAGAACATGGAACGGAGTAAATGTAGCGCGTTACTGCCCACCTCTGTTTGTGTGTTAACCTTTCAAAATAACATGTAATGATATTCTACTAGTTAGGAGAAAAATAGATGTTGGTGGTTGCCAAACTGGGCCCAAGTGATCTACAAATCATTCTTTGTATTTCTCACAGGAGTAACCCCTGGGGTACCCAACGCTACCATTCCACGTGAGTATCCAACTGGCGGTTTTCTTTCTGCTTGTGCTTAAATGTTGTCTGTTCTGTCAAGTCATATAATACATAATTATGAATTATATAATGTTGTTATATTTAACTCTAAAAGGATTTTTTTATTTATATTCATGACTTTAGAATATAATGTCACAGAAGATGGATGGATAGAATACAGCGGTCATCAGTATTATATCAGTGACCGCGCAATGCAAATGGAAGATGCTAGAAAATTTTGCAAAAAGGGACATGGGGACCTTGTTGTAATCAACAGTGAAGCAGAAAGGTTATTTCTGTGGAAACAGGTAATTTATTTTTTATTACAGGGAATGTTGGTATATGCCAATTGTAACTTACGTATATAAGGAGTTAAATTGTCTATTGTATTGCCAAGAAAGCTCCACTGCTTTCTAGACACAGTTGGCATTTTCGTAAAGCAATATGACCCGAGTGAGAGTGGGGTTAGTAAAGGATATCCCCATCCCTGTGTTTGGCCCTAGTAGATGTTGTCTTTTACATATATATATTGTGAGATTTGGCTGAAGTACTTGTCAAGGTCACAGTCAATGTGGGGGTTAAGATGTGCCTTTTAACTTAAAAATCAACATCCTTCAGTTCTTTTTTGTATTTGTTGTGTTGCCATGCTAAAAGTCTCTTCATGAAGAACACTGTTGCAGAAAATCAATTTTCCATGTTCATCAATGCATATTACTAATGACTAATGACTAATGACTAAATTAATTCTTATTATATTAATGTCTACTAGACACAAACGGAAGATGATGACTTTTACATCGGATTAAGGATAGATCTGGATAAAAACACAGAGTAAGTCTGAGTGTTTGATCATTCATTCCTATTTCAATGAGATGTGTAGTTCTGTGACCTCTGACCTTAGTCTGTTCAAGTAAAGACACTGAGAAAACTAATTATTTTTCCAGTAAGATAGGATACCTTATATTTCAGGTGTTATAACCTTTTTGATGTTCTTTGTTGGTACCAGTTCCTAAATCATGCAAGAAGCTGTAATCAAAACAGATATGGGAAATACAAATTGCACATCAAAGCTACATCATTTAAGGCAATAATATTGCATCTCACTAACCCGTTAGTACATCTTATCTTAGTTAGTGCATCTTTCTAACCCGTTAGTACATCTTATCTTAGTTAGTGCATCTCACTAACCCGTTAGTATATCTTATCTTATTTAGTACATCTCACTAACCTGTTAGTATATCTTATTTAGTACATCTCACTAACCTGTTAGTATATCTTATCTTATTTAGTACATCTCACTAACCTGTTAGTATATCTTATTTAGTACATCTCACTAACCTGTTAGTATATCTTATTTAGTACATCTCACTAACCCATTAGAACATCTTAGTTAGTAAAGAGGTTTAGAGCGTGATTATTATTATTATATTATTTGGTTGAGCACATGGTAGCCTAATCAGATTTTAATATCAGCCGGAAAATGCTTACTGACTTGGCACTGTATGCAGCTTTCTTTGAATTAAAAACAAAACCTACACATACCCAATTAGACTAGTATTAATATCCTGTTCCTGCCTTTTCCTAGGTGGATGGATGGGACTCCAGTGGCTTTTGAAGGTTGGGATGAAGACCAACCACTCTTTGTGGTCAATGATGAGACCTGTGTGAAAATGAGTAATTCTTTTGGTAAGTACATTTTGTTACATTATGCCTTTTGTACAGTCGGTTAATATAAAAATATGCCGGTCAGATGCTTGCAGTTTTTCAGTTTGCTTACATCATTGTGTTTGGTGTTTATTTCCCAGGTCTCTGGTTTGTCACAAATTGTGGGAGACGTCATGAATTCATCTGTGAGCGTCATGAAGCTCCTGCTGTAAATGCTACTCTGGCTCCTACTGAGGTCTCTAAGGGAGGCTGCGCTCCTGACTGGACGAAGTACAAACAACACGTGAGCACAGTCTGTTATTAAATATGTCTACTTGTTAGATGTAAAATGGTTAAAAAGGTAGTGAAACAGTTATTTACAGTTACATTATTGCAATTAGTGTTTTATGAACATTTAGATGCAATAATCCAGTCAGTATGGGAATTATAATTGACTGAATGAGAGGTTGTTTCATGTTAAAAATACTGACAGTGGAATCCGTTAATTGTAGGTACTGTAAAGAAATTATAGGCAAGGTTGTGTGTTATTTAATACTTTCAGTGTTCAGTGTTAGATAAAAAGTATTTCTTCAAAACCATGGAATAATACATACACTGTCCTAGTGCTACAAGACTCAGTTTGAGAAGAAAAACTGGACGGATGCAATGTCATTCTGCAAAGCAGTGGGTGGAAATCTGGTATCAGTTCTAAGCAAAGATGAACAAGGTTTGTGCCACCTTCTTGTAAGATTATATATAAAATGTATAATTTCCTCAGTAATATTACACTCAATGAAACAGTTTTAACTCTTTTAACGTTTTAATAATTTTTTGTTAGCATTTCTGACAACCATGACCGCAGATGCCCAACAACATTTGTGGATTGGCTTGCACCGCCTCACAGATTGGAGCCCTGTGTGGAGTGAAGGAAAAATGCTCACATTCAGAAACTTCCTAAAGAGTCATTCTTGGACTTGGGTGAGATGTAAAAAATATGTACTTAAATATGTACATTTTATTAATTACCATTAATTAATGAACACACTGTACCTAATTGTAGTTAAATACAGTGTGGCTAAATACTGTTTTAACAAGGCTCTTTTTTATTTGTGAGCAGTGTTTCTGAGCCGAAATCTCAAGGTAACACTATACATTACTTTGACTAATAGCTTCTTCCTGGACAGGAAGGTGAATGTTTTGCAATGATTACCAACTCCAGAACTTCTGTTGGAAAGTGGACGACCTACGAATGCTCTCAAAATATGGGATTTATCTGCAAACGACCCACCGGTGAGTAATAATTATGTCACAATCCTGCGAGTTTGAGTGCAACAGGGAGTGGTCCTACCTAGCACTCCCAAGTGCTCTAATAGCAGTCGGCCTACAGCAGATCACATTTGTGTGTGTGTGTGTGTGTGTGTGTGTGTGTGTGTGTGTGTGTGTGTGTACGCTTCTCATGAATGGTCTGTTTCATTATTTTTCTATTTATGTAGATTCCATTTTAACAGTTGCTGAAACTATTCTAATGATTATGGCAAATTATGTTATATTATATAAAGGTTTGAATAGTTGTTTATTATAATAATAATAAGCTTTATTTGTGGGCACATTTTACTTTACATGGTCCATAGCTAGTTTAACACATTCAAGAACATAAAAATATTACAGTATGAATGTTACAATAAATATGTATGTCATATAAATAAAACAAGTACATTGGCATTGCACATTTATTTAAAGTTCAATACATTAGATCAAATCGACTACACGTGATTAAAATGAATGAAAATACATGACTTAGAAAAAGGAAACAAAGGGAAGTATAAGTCAGAAACTTCTTTGAAAAACAATTCTTCAAAAATGTGTATCGAGACAAGGTTTCACTGATAATTCAATTTAATTCAATTCAATTTTGTTTATGCAAAACAGCATTCACCTAATTTCTTCATCTGAACTTAATTCGTAAGGATCACTTCCGAGTAAGCAGAACCCGTTTCTAACTGTAGAGCTCCATGAGGATGTTGGCCATTGTGCTGTTTGTCTGGGGACAAAAACCACCCTCATGCAGTCATCCTGCTATTCATCTTATCTTTATATATCGGCGATTTCCTGGTTGTTATTTTCCTCATTTGTTTCTATAGATAATCAAATCATCCCACAGACAACAGTGCTCCCCCTGTCATACGTGGAGTTTGGGAATGACTCCTTAAAGGTGGAGCCAAACAATGCGACCTGGTGGGAGGCCAAGAGAAGGTGTGAGGCAGACGGAGCCCAGCTGGCCAGCATTCGTGATGGCATCACCCAGGCCTACATAGAGCTGCAGATCAACAAACTCAAGCAACCCGTGTGGATTGGACTCAATAAAAATGAGGTCATATTCCATTTCTGTGACAACCTGTGCCTTGTAGTATTAATCATTTGCTAAATCTCTTTTACATGTTTGTTTCTTTCTCTGTTTTTCTCACAAATTGATTCTTAACCACCCACAGACTGATGGTTACTTTAGATGGATTGATCATTGGCGGCTGAACAGGGAGAACTGGAAATATTCAGAACCCAAAAGCCAATTTCCTTGTGTCTATGTGGATCTGACTGGAGGCTGGCAAACTGCTCCATGCAATCTTTCCCTTCCCAGTGTGTGCAAGCACTCAACGGGTATGGAAGATCCTTTTTTCAACACATTTGACCACTCTGCTTTTAGCCAAGCTGTTCTATTCTAAGTTCTAAAGATAATTTAGCCCTAAACATTAGCCCAGTGAAGAATTCAACTTAACAGTCACATAAACACATTTGTCTCTAACAAATCAGGATAAATGAATGGCTATTTTTCACACCAAACAAATGTAACTATTTCAAACTTTTAATGGAATATTACTGAAAGAAACAAAATATTCCTGCTACTATATAACACATGAGTCAAAACAGCAGTTGTGTGCAGTTCCACTTGTGATGAATCCCAACACTGATCCTCAGTTTTTCCCTGGAACTCTCCCTCTCCATTCACAGACATTGCTCCAACGCCTCACCCTCAGTATCCTGGTCTGTGTCCAGAGTCATGGTTGCCTTTTAAGGGCCATTGCTACTTCCTGTCATCTAAAGAAAAAGGCTGGCCAGAAGCTTCTACAGCCTGTACTATATTGGGTATGGGATACTGTTCTGCAGGGCATCTTACTTTGACTACAGGGTTTCAAAAGTTTGGCCCACTTTACATATACTGAACAAAAATGTAAGTGCAACGTGTCAAGTTTGGGTCCCATGTTTCATGACATGGAAAATAAAAGATCCACCAATTTCTCCACGCTCACAAAAATCTGTGCAGTCATATATGCAGCCTTAGCCATGCAGAATCCATAGTTTACTACAACCCACTGACTGATTTCCCTCATAAGCTGTAAAATATTTGAGACAGTTCTATGTTGCATTTATATCTTTGTTCAGTTTAAATAACTCAACTGAAAGGACTTTCACCTTTGTCATACGAGATGTTATTTCATAGCTCTGATTTGACATTTCAATTATCCAGGAGCGTCTTTGCTCAGCATTGAAAGTTCTGAAGAGGCCAAGTTTATAAACAGTCTTCTGGAGATGGTGCAGGACACCTATGAAGCTGTCTGGATGGGCCTTTACAGAAACCTCAAAGGTAATAGCAACCAGAATTTAAATGGGCAGTGTTCTACGATTTGTCAATAGAAACCAGATATACACCCTCATAAATAATTAAATACTTTTGAACTTAGGTCAGTGGCACTGGCTGGACAGGAGTGTAGTGGACTATACCAACTGGGCTGAAGGTCAACCACGTGAAGGGAGTCATGTCTTGATATATGCTGTGATCTCTACATCAGACTTGAAATGGAGGAGTGCTTGGAAGTACCCGTACTATCCATATATCTGCAAAAAGCCCAAAGGTATGACTTCGACCCACTCATGTCCACAGAGGCTTGCTTTAATGAAATACACATAACTATAAGAGGGCACCGAAGTTATCGGGTTACGGAAGACGGAAAACACCAGGCTAATAAGTTATACTGTTATTTGGAACATTACCTTACCGCTATACAACATTTGGCTAGGTAGTAAATAAGCACTGGCATGACACCAGAGGAATTGCAGATGGTACAATAATACATGGTAAACTAGTTGTTCCAAGTATAGACTGGTTTCAGTGTAAGATAGAAATCCTAATGTGTTGATAACCATTACTAATGACAAGAGCTTAAATGAAAATGCTTACTAATTGTTAAATATCATAGTTACCAATTGAACCAAATAAACCTAAATACATCAAATGCAAATGAACTTTAAAACAAACCCAAATGTGAGGGAGAGATAGAGAGAGAGAGAAAGAGAGAGGGAGAGAAAGTAGAAAGTAAAGTAGTGAGATCATCATGTGTAGATACTTTAGATTGTAATGAAATCATGATCAGACCACTGCACACATAACAAAGATCAATTTGAGACTAAACATGAATATGTATGTAAACATGAACATTCGTATACATTTTCACATCTATCCTGAAGTTACATCTATCCTGAAGTTACATCTCTGTGACAGTGGGGGGAGGTTGAGGCAAACAACCAGGTGCTAAAGGAATGCAGGATATGGTAGCCATGGTAATATGGTAATTAGTTAAACTGTGTCCAGGCCATGCTGAGGCTGATAGCACTCAATCCATGGGGGTTGCTGTGAATACAAACAGTGGAAGTCATTTGTGAGAGGATCCCTCTGATCCACTACCTCTCCAGCCGTCTGCTCAGATACTGGAGATCGGGATGTCCATATTATAGATAATTTAAGAGCATCCATTCTGCCTCACGCAACACGCAGGTTACAAATTAAATGGAAGTATAACGAAACAATTGTACACCCAAATTGAATTAAAGTGTCTATTTTTAATGCTGCAAAAATATCAACGTGCAAGCGCAATATGAACAGAATTCTGAAGGTATACCATATTTGGTATTTTTCTTGTATTTTTTCTTCTTCTTGTATGGTGTTCTTTTTGTGCAGTTTTGGTGTTGTTACTCCCAGCTTCACTGGGCAGACATGTGTATGGTTAAAAGCTTATGTACATTAATGTCAAGACAAGGCATACATGCTTTCCATATTTTCCTTTTCAGATCCATTGCCTACAGTGTCTACACATGGTAAGTTGACATTAATAATCTACATTGTTTAAGCGGCACAATGGCTCTCACTGCTCATATCATCATCATTGTTTATTCAGGGAGAATTGACTGAGCACAGGGCTTTTTTGCAGCAATGCCCTAATTGACGCTACAAAATACATACAACAATAAATAAACAAACCATAACAAAACAAAACAGACAAAATAAATAAACAAAACACATTAAACAACTCAGAAATTAAGTATAAAAAAAAGAACATAAAGTAAAAAGAATCAAATCAGAGAATCATTTAAAACAACAGCATTGAGGCACATCCTTAGCATCTAAAAGGCTCTTAAATTGGTTGACAAACAAATACTTGGTTAGTTTCAACTCCACTTGAACAGTGTTCCATTTATGGGAAGCAAAGAACTTAAAAGCTATTTTACCTATATTAGTTTTTGTAAGGGGGATTTCAAGGGAGATGAGGCTCTGTGACCGTGTGTTATGACAGATGGATTTTAATTTTAAAAGTGACATGAGATAATTAGGCAGTTTTCCCACTAAGGCTTTATAAACAAATAAAAGACAGTGTTTTTCCCTCCTGTCTGCTAGAGGGGACCAACCAACATTCTTTTATAAGTTACAGTGGTGGGTCCTGAAAGCGTCTCCTGTAACAAAGCGAATAGCACTATGGTATCAAAGTCCAGAAGTTTTAAGGTAGAGGGTGCAGCATACATGTAAACAATGTCACCATAGTCAAGAACTGACAAAATTGTTGATTGCACTATTTCCATTCGGTTTTCAAAAGTAAAACAAGATCTTATTCTATAAAGAGCGCCCAGTTTAATTTGAACCTTCTTAGCTAGGTCAAGAACATGTGATTTAAATGACAGCCTATCATCTAGCCAGATACCTAGGTATTTATAGCAAAGATATATATGATATAATATGAACGTTACTTTCAAAATTCACGCAGTCCCATGTCAGGAAATATCTTAAAAATGACACGCTTGTTGAAATTCTCAACCAGACCTAAAGAAAGAGATTCCCCCCGCCCCCCTATTACTGCCAACTTTAAGTCTATTAGAAGTGTGACTAGATGTAGCGCATAGCAGTGTGTAATAAGATGGCAGCATAAAGGGAGAGAAGGAGCCAGAATTAAGTGAAATTACATCTTGATATTTTGTTCCAAGATAAGTTTGTTATCTTGAGTGATTACATTTCTGGCATTATTGCCTAGAAATGTTTGTTGTATATCTTAATTTGAGTAATAAGTTAAGGAACTAAAAGGACAAAGTTAAGGAACTATAGTTTGTGGATGTGGCAGCTGTACACTGACAGGGTGTGAAGCAGTACCTGAGAGTTACATTCTGCGATGTTGCGACCCGTCTAGTGAATATGAGGAGTGTGACGATATAACAGACATATTCTTGTGCTATGTATACATAAGCAACAATATGAGCTTCACTGAAGTACTGTGCTTACCATTTATTTGCAAATATCCAAAAATATTTTTCTATAACCATAATTGTAAGGACATAGTGTTATTCAATTACTATACTATATAAAAAAGTTTTTTTTAAGAAACATAGCGTATGTGTGTTTAACACCTGTTGAAATGTGCTTACTTTGACACTATGACAAACTAGTCAACTAGAGTCAACAACAACAACAGTCAAACATCAAGCAAGTGCAACACAAGACAAAGCAAGATGGCAAATAAGTTACTTACTAGTCCGGCAGAGAGTAGAACTCGGGCGGCTTCCAGAAACGTACATAGTGCAGCAATATGCCTACGGACCCTGGTATGGCAATGGCACAGAGGCCATTCTCCATATTAAACGTCATTGTAGCGTCATTTAAGCTGTTATTTTAAGGTAAAATTGCTAATCCTAACCCTAAAGTAAAATTGCTACATACTGTTACTTTAAGGCGCTGGGTGGAGATAAGTTCTCTTTTTACTCTGTGTAAGTTTGAAAGATATGCACTTCCTTCCTGTCCCTGAGGTCTTATGACTGCAATATGCATTTAAGTGCATACACAAATTCCTTGTCCTAACGAGGAACATGAGAAACATATTAGCGAGACCATGGGGACCTCCCTTAGGCAGACATTAGCCACAATGTAACATACCTGGCCTAAACAGTAGCAGGAAAGGATGGCTAGGTGTTTGTTCTTCTGGTTACATTAGCTAAACATGCTACCATTAAAGCAAACCCCGATTTGTACCGTTACACATTTGTGCATGTGTTGACAAGCTGCAGGATTTGTTATCAGCTAAGAAGACTCAGCTTGTCAAGAATGCACATATAAAAGTGTCAATGAATTACACCCTGAAACTGTAGGGGGCACAAACACACACAAATAAAAAACACAGAATTTGGGGCATTAACATCATCAGTCAAGCCTACAAAGGTATGCTGACAAATGCCAGATCAGATTCATTAGAACCATTTATCGTTCTGTCATTTACTTTTCTCCGTTCTTTCTCTTTTTAGAAATCCCTGTTCTGGAGGTTCACCGTTTGTATACAGGGCTGGTTGTTGCCATTATGATTGCTTTCACTGTGATGGGATTCGCTGCTTTTTTCTACTACAAAGGCCGTAAACCAGTTCTACCCAGAATGCCTGCCTTTGAGAATCCATTGTACTTCAAGTCCTCTAAGCAAGATATTCCTGATGACAAGAATTTAATAGACAACATAGAGATAGATCCATGTGCATCATAAATAAATAATGAATCAATGAATCAACTGTACAGTATGCATGTAAACAGTACATCAAGTGCAAGAAAAAATATTTGGTCAAACATTTTTGTGAAATTAAATGAAGGTTTCTGATAACATTGCTTGAGAGGTTTTGACATTCCATTTAATAGTAATTGTTTATCACTGTAATGTATGTTATGTATTTTTTTTTCACCTTATATGGATTTTCCTTTCTGATTTTACTCATATATGTTTATCATATCTTCATACATAATGTTTGTGAAATACATGATATTTGTGAATATGGGTAGTTGACGTGACGCTACATTTTTGTGTTTGCGGTGACAAATATAAATATATTTTTCACCTTATATAGATTTTCCTTTTTTGATTTTACTCATATTTGTTTATCATATTAGTGGGGTACACATATAGCCAAAGACAGTCCAAAAATGTTTTGATATTGGACCAGGGGCGGCTTGTCCATAAGGGCGATTGGGGCGACGCACTGCCTATGGGAAAAGTAAAAAAAATTTTTTTTTTTAAATCCTGATGTATAAATGCAATTTCCTTGTAAGTCGCTTTGGATAAAAGCGTCTGCTAAATGACTAAATGTAAATGTAAATGTTATATTTGTTTTCTGTCGGATTCTACCACTAGACCGTCTGATCTGCCTTTGAATGTCATTGTCCAATCAGGTAACAGCCAGGCAGTCAAGGCAAAAGTCATGCTTCAAATGGCCCCGCCATTTCTGGGCGATTTGGGGCAAAATGAAAATCGCCCCAGACCTCTCCCATTGACTCCCATGTTAAATCCATTTTTTTTTTCACAAAACAGGGCTCTCAATGCATTCTCTATGGCTTCCGGGAGGGCTCGCCCCTCCATGTGTCGCGTCATAAGTAATGGACGTAAAAGCCTATAAGGACGTCATACAGCTTCGACAGAGGCATATTCTGTCAAGATGGCTCCTGTTCAGTACAACAACTTGATTCGCTCTATGACAGAAACTCCTTTTTAGTCGGCGTACTAATGAAGATAAATTGACAACAACACAATTAGGACCTAGACCAGGTTTCTAAGTGGCTAACGCGGTCTGTATTTCTATATACCACTGTCACTTTTTCACAGTGCTGTTTCACAGGTTTCACAGTGTGTTTCACAGTTCGCTTCTTGCACTAACACTGAATTATTTTTTATGTGATGACTTATTTTGCTTTTGTAAGCCAATACTTTCAAGATCAGTTAATAAATATTGTTGGTTTTGACTTATGTTGCCCCCTTCTTTATGTTGTTACTGGACATATCATGTGTCCTGTTAAGCAGAGGTGTAAAGTAACCAATTACATTTACTCACGTTACTGTAATTGAGTAGTTTTTTTGTGTACTTTGTAATTTTTAAGTAGTTTTTGAAATCGGTAATTTTACTTAAGTAGATTTTGACTGAAGTATTGTACTTTGCTACATTGGAAATTACATCCGTTACTGAGTAAAAAAAAAAACATAGTTCAAGAAAGGAAACCTAAAGGCGGGAATCGCGCACGACAATTCTCATTGCAGTGGTGGATGCTGCATAGAGAGGATGATAGAGTCGATGCAAGCCGGTGTCGAGTCACGAGATAGAGATGGAGGAAGATGATAGTGCGGACTACCAACAAGCTGCGGACGACCAACAAGCTGAAGCACCGAACTTTCCGCAAGTTAAAATGAAAGAAGATGAATAAACCCCGTACCCACAACTCAGCAAGCAGTTTGCCTTCCAACCTAAAAGAGGCAACAGCTATATAATGCAGTGTAAGCTGTGCCTGCCCCGCCAGACAGAACTTTCTGCTTATAAAAATTAATCTTCAAATCTGCGCAAGCATGTGTTGGTAAGTACAGTATTTGTCCTTTTCCATTAGTAGTTCAGACAGCGTTTTTGTTGTTTATTAGCTTTGCTACAATAAGCAAAATATGCGTGTCATGGCACTTGTAGCCTCATTTTGGCTAGCACTTGCAACCACCCTGAGTATGCTAACGTCAAATAGCTAGCTAGCTAGGCTAGCTATACACTCATGTATAGGGCTGAACGATTTGGGAAAATAATCTAATTGCGATTTTTTACCAAAATATTGCGATTGCGATTCGATATGCGATTTTTTTTTTATCCTCTTTTTTTCCCAACAAAACGTAATGAATGATTTAAATATGACCAACACAATATTAGATACATTTAGTGTAAAATATTCTTTCCCACATTTTACATTTTTATTTAACTGCTCATTACAGAAACAAGAACAACAAATCGGTGGCTTTGCCACTGTGCATTTAAGTAATTTAAAAAAAAAGTAATTTTAAGTATAAACACTAGGCATGCACTTTTTAAACACTGTGTGCAAAATGTACCATCTTAAAAAAAAAAAAAAATATTTAAATTTTTTTTTTTTTTTTTTTTGTGACCACGTTTTTTTAATCGCGAACGTTGCGGTTAGAAAATCGCGTTCTATCATATCGCGATTAAATCGCAAATGCAATTAATCGTTCAGCCCTACTCATGTACCCATCCTTCTGTTAACAGCCGTCATCCAATAGACTAATAATAATTCCATTCCTGTCTTCCATTCGTTTCAGTTCATAGCATTATTATTTTCAGTCTCTCATATTGTGTTAAAAACTGCAGATCAGTCATCAGCAATAAGATACACTGCATAAACTGATATTAGGCTAATCATTTGGCTGCCTCCCATGCCCTGAAAGAGGAACGATGTGAATGCGCACACCATCGTTGTCAGACAGTTGGACAAGTCAATGTGTATGTCGTTATCTCGAATGTATCACGATGTGGTGGCTTTGCAACGTGCACGTCTTTCATGTTCATGCTCAGGGGTCTCGGTTAGCAAGAATTTAGGATTATGAATTGTGATGCATGTAGAAATAGAAAATAATGTTATCATTCTGTATATATACTGTAGGTCTGTCATCTCAAGTAGCTATATATAGCTATTTCTGTGTTAAGATGCACTCTTGATGGCAGCTCAATACTTAATTGTCAGAATTGTTGTTTGTCATTCTACAGGTCTAGTCTATGTCAGACAACATCTTGACCGGATGGTAGGGGCTGAAGCAAGTTGGACAACATTCATCAGATGAAGATGATTTATTTTCCTCAATGAAGTCCAGAAGGTACAGGGGAGTTAGAAGGGAACCTAGCCTGTGTCTCAGTCAATATGGATCTGCTGAACTTTCAGAATATCAAAAAACTGTCCCTGAAACTCAATACTGGCCTACCTGCCTCGGCCGCCTGCGAGTGACTCTTCGGCTGTGCTGGATTGCCTTTACTGCAAAGCGAGCCCGGATGAACTCTACACACCTTGAAAAAGCTGCTGCTCAAACTCCAACAAGAAGTTTGTAGACTAATGCTCTAAAGGTGGACACAAGTAAAGTAACCAAAGTTTTAATATAGTGGGGCAGCTGCATTTTAACTTTTTTATTTTAGCTGTCATGTGGTTCATGTTCTTGACATGTCCTCCCAAAAGTTCTTAAATGTTGTGTTGACAGTTTAATGTTTAATGTTTGACATGTTTAATGTCATTGCACTTATATTTCTAAAGATTTCCTTTAATTAAAAATAACTAGTTTTTGTATTGGATTTATGACCCCTTGTCCTTTTTTGCACTATATAGGAGCGGCCCCGATCAAGTTGTTGAAAGTAACTAAGTAACTTTTACTTAAAGTACATTTTAAATGAACTACTTTTACTTTTACTTGAGTACATTTTTAGATGGGTAATTTTACTTTTACTTAAGTAAAATTTCATCAAAGTAATTGTACTTTTACTTGAGTACAACATTTCAGTACTTTTTACACCTCTGCTGTTAAGCTATGTTACATCATACAATATTTGAGACATGTGGATAATGAAAAAGTGGGATACTTTAATGTGGAGCCACATCATGTTTGCTTATGAAGGCTCCTGGATGCAACTTTCTTCCATAGCTTTCCACCTGTAACTTGCTACTCTAGCTATGTAGCAATAGGGGAAATATTACTGTTGTGTGCTGCCAATAGTGGACAAAAATGTGTTGCTGTATGAGTTAATCAGCTAACTTAATGTACCTACTGAATCATTATCCAAAAAATTGCCCCCCCTGAGAATTTTTTCAGGAGCCGCCACTGTATTGGGCCATTATACATTTTCAATATGGCGGCCGTGGGAGCCATTTTTCAAGATGGCCGCCATTGACAACAACTTTTAGTTGAATTTTCTGACATATGTTAATTAACAGAGACGTGCACAGGAATTTTGAAGGGCAGTTGCTCTGCCCTGGAAAAAAGGGGCAACACGTGCATTTTTGTCATCGTCGCTACCACGCCCCGGTCCCCTGGACGCATATTTTGCCTATATCATTTTAAACTCTCACTAACCGCCGCTGCCACGCCCCCGTCCCCTGGACGCATATTTTGCCTATATCATTTTAAACTCTCACTAACCGCCGCTGCCACGCTCCCGTCCCCTGGACGCATATTTTGCCTATATCATTTTAAACTCTCACTAACCGCCGCCGCCACGCCCCCATTCCCTGGACGCTTATTCCGCGATTATTTTATACTATACTATTTCAAAACAGAAACAGTGGAAAGAGTCCAATGTTAGAAATGACACAAGCTTCTACTTTTTGGCTGGTAGCATGGAAGGCAGCCCATGAGATATTCACAGCCTCATCTGCAGGGGTTTCGTGTAAAATGATCTGTTTTGCGTTACCCAACCATTGGTACTCTGCCTTGAATTGCTGTCTGAAGCCATCTCTCATGAGTGATCTAACACTTATCTCTGGGACCTGCGACAACTTGAGATTGCTGGCTACAGGCGGAACCTCTGTGTAATACTCTGGCTAGCGGTCAATGGTCTTGGAATGTTCTCCCTGACAGAGTACAAGAAGTCTTCGGTCAGCCTCTTCCCCAACATAGGAGGGATGCTGGAGTAGAGAAATTGCAGTGCCATGGAAAAGGTCCCTAGCTGTGGTCGAAATTCGGAATATGGTCAATGTTGGTCAACACTTGACTGTGCAAACGTGGAGGGCATACCACTTTTGATGATGCTTGCAGACGTTGTTCCCCATCTGAGTTGACAGTTGCAGCATCAGCCCTACACATAAAGGAACTGGTATCTCCTGTGTAGTACTGTATCTGACAAATCCTGTGCCTGGTCCCCGTTTGTGCTTGACACTGTTGAATTTAATAATCTAGGTAATTGCCAGTGCTGCGGGTTATGTTGTCTCTGCCATCAGATTTTTTATGCTGGGTCCCTCTAACAGCATATGCACAAGGGTCAGTAATAGCTGTGGAACAGAGTCCTCTTGGCATCTCTCAGGGAATCCATTAAAAGATTTGGCCTCACCAAATATGATAAGAGGTACAATTTGTGCAGCACGTGAAATGTGCATAACATCTTTGGTGTTGTCCACAGGCTTTGGCAAGAGCAATTCCAACATCATCTTCAAAGGCCATCAGGATTTATCCTCCCTTTGTATAAGCTTGCATATCAGGGAACGCAGCAAGAAGCCTTTCCTTCAGCCGGGTAGAGAGGATTCTGTTATCAATTTTCACTCCTAGCTGTTCCATTCGTGAATGGTGCGGTTTCCTCATCTTGCCTGGTCTCTTCGATGTAAAGGACCAGCTCAGCAAACACAATTGCAGAGGCCGATGCTACCTGTCTCTGGCAGTCATCATGTATCAAAGACAAACTGTTATTAAACTGGTAGTAGTGTCGAATGCTATATATGCTGTTGAAAAGGCAAACTTATCTCCGTCATGGTTTTTATAATTTTTTGGGGGGAAATAGTAGCAATTTATAACAATTCATAATATCTTGCACCTGGGCCCGTCGTAACTACATTACGCCACTGATGTTAACTATTTAGTTGGGTTAGGTTTGTTGCAACAGTCAAGTCATGAGAACAAAAAAGATTCTGGGCTAATGTTACAAATCATATGCAATAGGTAACTTTATTCCTATTACAAATTCCATACTAATCATGCCTACCATCTTGAATTTGTATTGATTTTAAATGTTTTTTATGTATAAACTATATGATGACTAAATTTAACTAACAAGATCATCAACATTATATTTTATCCCATAAAAATAAGAGAAATGATCTACAAACTTTTGCACCGGCGACCATCTTGATAAATGGCTGCTACGATATCTAAATTTTTTCAGACTGTCTTTGGCTAAATGTGTACCAAATTTCACACTTTAATCACAAAATAGACAATTGTTCAGGTTATCTGCCCCACTATATCTTCATACATAATGTTTGTGAAATACATGATATTTGTGAATATCAAATGTGTTGTCTGTGTCATACACCCTTTATTGTCACTTGATCATTATTAGCAAACACATCCAGGGAGAAGTTGGAAAAGAGAGTCCATTTTGAAAGGGAGTCCATTATGACATGAATGTCTAATTTAGTGTTACATGCCTCTTTATGGCATGCAGTGTTGCATTTTAAGGGTTATATGAAGATTTGTTTGACTAGGATCTTTATATTCATAGACTGTGGTGCTTTAATTATGATATGGATTAAGACTATTTGTACATGTATATGTACAATATGATCAAATATTTCTTAATAAATTACCAATTGCAATCACAAAAATCATCTCTGGTGCATTTATGAGTGGTTGTGTATTGTATCAGCCCAAATCAAATCCCAAATAAATTCATAGATGGATATGAATAATATAAAAGTACACATTTATAAAACATTTAGTGTCAACAGAAAACATGAATGTATGAGATTATCTCTGCCCATGCCTGTACCGTTTCCACATTGGCATTATTAAGCAACCTTGAGTAAGGATGAAGACAAAAAAGATATGGCGTAACTCCGGTCTGTGGTGAAGAAATAAAAATGGTTGTGCAATACAGCAACAACTGGCCACCAAGGTTTCACAGGACCATCTTTCAACAACCACTGTTGATTTCTCAAGAGCGCCAGCCAAAGTGCTGACAACGCAAGTTTTAATTTGAAAGTTGTTCAGTAGTAGAACACAAGAATTTGCTTATGCATGAAAAAAAGTTTAGATTTGAGATTCTTTTGAAATCAGTATATGTTATTTAGGTTTTATTCATTTAAAACTAATTAAATAAAAAAATGGATGGAAACTGCAGATAGTAATATCAACAGTTACCCTGAGGAGAGATGGTGAACCTAAGAAGATTTGTCAATGACAAACCCCTTGGAGGACAATGTAAAGAGATGACACTAGATGTCCCTTTTTGGATTTTGGACTGATTTAGTGCTGCAAGATGTTGCTCAGATCAACTAGTCTTGTCACTTCTATCTTCTTTCATTTTTCAGATCAACTTTCTTTTTCAATCTCCTGTCTGGCTTCTTGCCCAACAAAGAGCACATTTTTGATGTATGACAAGAATGTAAACAAATGCCTAAAAGGCTACCAGCCTCTGAAGCTGTTCTACTGTGATTCCAACCAACTGAGCCAGCAGTTCCGCTGGACATCCAACGACTTTCTGAAGGTCATTATTATTAATATTATTATTATTATTTGTAGCAGTAGTAGTAGTGCAATTAAGTAGTGCAATCGAGTATATATCATTATGGCCCAGTCACAATACATCTAAATATCTAAGAATATATTAACGGTGCCGGAACCGATACTTTTATAAAAAAAAAATTTAAAAAATTACGATTGACGACATTTAAGAAAGGCTTTTTTTATTGCGAAATATATGAACTGTTTAAAGTAGATTATATATATATATAAATAAATACAAAACACTTTTTAACTTAAAACTTAAATAATATATGAACTGTTAACAAAAGTTTAGACTATACTTAAATAAATACAAATAAATACAAAACACACACACACACTCTGTACACACACTACAGCTTCAATACTTCAGCCATTCTTTTGTAGAAATATCAGCATATTTGCCTTCTCCGGCAAAATGCGACACCTTTCCTGACTAATCGCATGACCTGCACAGGAGAAAACCCTCTCCGATGGTGTCGATGAGGCCTGTACACACAGATATGTATCTGAAAGTACAGACAATTAGGGATGGGTATCGTTTGGGTTTTTTCCGATACTGGTGCTAAACCGATACTTTTAAAAGGATACCGGTGCCTGAACCGATACTTTTTTTTTTAAAGCACAAAGCGATGATTGACAACATTAAAGAAAGGCTTTTTTTTCTTCAAATTGAACAATATATTAACTGTTTAAAGTATATTATAAATATTAATATATACAAAACACTTGGCTTCCAACTACAGCTTCAAACTTTTTAACTTCAAACTATGAACATTATATTAACTGTAAACAAGTTTATAGTATACTTAAATAAATATAAATAAATACAAAAAACAGCTTCAAACTTCTTTAGCAAAAATATGAGCATATTTGCCTTTGGAGTCAAAAATGTATTATTTTGATTGCATTTATTTCATGAAATTTCACCATTTTATGATTTGTTTACACCTATCTTTTCTATCTTATTGTTACTTGAACACACTGAGTACGAGAAAAGGTGTACTGCCCCTTTAAGGGACTAGCGTTGGTAGTTTAGCTGTCATCTCCATATATTTTTCAGTCTTCGGTTGCTGATCTGCCGTTGACTCTTGCCTTCTCTCCCCTCTTTTCACGCAATTATTTTGTTGCATTTGCTGCACGTAGCGATGTTTAAATCTTTTTGTGCGAAATACAGCCACACTTTTGACCGTTTACCTTTCGGTATTTTCTCTGTTAAAAGGTTGATGGCTAGCTCTGTTTGTGCTTGCTCTGAAATGCTGCCTGCTCTTCACTGTCATAACACTGTTGCTATGAAAACACCAATGAGCGTGAGCGACACAGGACAAAGTTTACATTGGGAGCTGGGGCAGTTTTACATGTGCCCCACAGAATCTGCCTAGCGACCGTGTTCAATTGGCTCAGGCACCGAAATGAAGCACCGAAATCTGCGTTGCATTTCGGTCCGAGTAGGTACCGGTTGTATTGGAACCGGTTCCATATTGGTACCGGTTCTCGGTACCCAACCCTAATTAAATGTGAGGTCCCTGGTGATTGTAACACTGATGCCTATGATGAAGTGTAGGCAAAGAATACGTTTTGTTTTGTTTTGTCTTCTTTGAACTTAGAATGTAAGCATCTAATTGGGTGGTGCCTACACCCAGACCCAGAAAGGAGACCAGTCCTACAGCAGGTCCTTCTCCATGAGTGGATGACTGGATGGCAAACACCTTTACAATAGGTCCAGCCAGGAATGCCTGGAATCGACAAGAACAGGATGAAGTTTGTCCCTGCAAACAGGCTTTCAGTATATCCCCTTGACTCCATTATATTATACAGGACTGAATGAATACTACAATAAAGTTGAAAGAAAAAAAATCAGTGAAAGAGTTCAGGTGCGATTGTGTCTAGTCTAGACAAGTCTATGATTCCTTTGTACCCCATAACATGTTTGTATTTAACCAACCCAACAACCTGTACCACTAACATGACAACTTGGTCTCTGCGTGATGTCATTGATCAAAATTGTGCTTGAACCTTTTATGATACAAAGCTATCCAACATCAACAGAAAATGCATGGAAAGGCATTCTATCCCACAGCCTAGGCCTATACCAGTTACCATCCCTTTAAATCACGAGAAAAAAAACCATAAATAAACATCTTGGAGTCAATGAGCCTGTTAGATAAATTATTATAAAGATGTTAATATTAATGAGACAGAATCAGAATTTCAATCAGCGCTTTATCTTTTGCAAAAGAGGGAGCGTGTCAGAACCAAATATCATGAACAAACTCCAAAGATGAGCTGGGCGCAGCCAGTGTATGAAGTGCATATACCGGTAGTTCCTCAAAACATGTTTCATAAGCAGAAACGGACATTACTCTGAGACAAGACGTTGACCCTTGTTTGATCAGTAGGTGTCTGACAGCAAAAACAACATGTATCACTTCAGCAAAGTGTCACAATCATTCATATCACAAGAGTTGGTTTCTTAATTCAGTAAGTAAGCAATGTAATGTAAGCATTCCGATTAATAATAGAATAACAATGTATTACATTTCTCTATCAGAGGCTAAACCTTGTCCTTGTCTATCTGTCCTGCAGTCTCAAATGTAAGCATTCAAAGTTGTCTATATACAATTACTGAGAGAAGAAAATCTACTGTTTGAAGGATGTAGTCAACAGGATATGTCAGCTACCACTCCTAATGTTCAATGTTGAAATTTGTTCAGCTGACTCATTGATTTTGCCCCCTCTTAAAGAGGCCTCATCCTTGACTGTGCCACTTTCAGTCTTGGCTCTTGAAGCACAAGTTCACACACGAACAGCCTGTGCAGGTAGACGTGCTACGATGAGGACAACGCCACTGGGGATTGTTCTGGTCATCCTTCATGTCACATTGTGTTCCAGCCAATCAGGTACTGCAATATTGTAGTCTGTAGTGTGCACCTAATGTAATACAGAAACTTGTTCAATTTAAGTCAACGATGTTAATGTCATTAAGTAATATTCTTGCCATTACTGTTATTATTTTGAGGTTAACAATGTATTGCAATGCATCACTGTCAGTATTATCACTGCTGTTATTATATACTATTACTACTAACAATGTTAAAACACAGAATTAGTTAGGCACCACATGATCATTTGATGGTTATTAGAGTTGCCACTGATCAAGTCAGTGTTGGGTGGTTAATCATCCCTGTGGCGAGAAGCTGTTTAACATGGAACCCTTGGGAAGTAATCATGAAATATCTTCAAACTGCTTTATGATGAAATATTATTCTCTGATGAGGTA
This sequence comes from Clupea harengus, assembly GCF_900700415.2. NCBI lineage: Eukaryota > Metazoa > Chordata > Actinopteri > Clupeiformes > Clupeidae > Clupea > Clupea harengus. The sequence continues at coordinate 7,302,790 of NC_045176.1, forward strand.
ACCTTTCTCATTCAATCTCCTGTCTCGCTTCTTGCCCAACAGAGAGCAATTTTTTGATGTATGACAAGAATGTAAACAAATGCCTAAAAGGCTACCAGCCTCTAAAGCTGTTCTACTGTGATTCCAACCAACTGAGCCAGCAGTTCCGCTGGACATCCAACGACCGCATCCTTAATGTTCATCTGAAGAAGTGCCTGGGAGCTGGGAGCACAGCAGATGGTTCTGGCCTAGAGTGGCTCATTTGTGATGACACAAGTCAACTCCAAAAGTGGGAGTGCAAGAATGACACGCTGTTAAATCTGAAGGGGACAAATCTTTTCTTATCCCAAGATGAAAACAGCATCCTGAAACTCACCCAAGACATTGGAGCTGCTAGTCAGTGGCTAACACATGGCACTACAGAGGGGCTTTGCTCACGGCCATACCAAGGTATGTGGCTTACAGTTTTTTGATTATATCGAGGACTAAATTGAATGAAAGTGGAACAAATATTATCAAAGAGTTCCTAAAAATCTGTCATGTTTGAATAAGCTTAAAAATAATTTCAGGGTCAGGACACATCCCATTATTTTTCAAGAATGTGTCACATTACATTACATAATGACTCCTACCCTGTTTTAATGTTATCAAAGTAAAGTTCAGCACTCGTACCCTTGGCTTAATTGTATGTGTGCATGTTTTCAGTATGCTGTTACTATTTTATACTCAGTATTTTACATTACACACAATATTGCAGTTGAGATGAAGGTTGAAATTGAGTTGAAATGAAATAGAAAATGTGGCTAAAACGACAATATCAGTTGAAAAAAGAAAACGAAGAACGCTATGTTATGTGTTATGCAGTTATGCTGTTGAAACTGTATTATATACTCAACCTATAATTATATTTTAACAGAACTGTACACAATCGGAGGCAATGCCTTTGGTCGCCCATGCCATTTTCCCTTCCAGTACAAGGGGATATGGTACTCAGACTGTTCGCTCTTGGAATCAGATGAGCCGTGGTGTTCACCGGACAGAGACTACCAGGACATGTGGGGCTTCTGCCCTACTAAATGTACGTTACCTTTCTATGCTACAAGATATACTTAATATGTCCTGCCAATTAATGATAACAAAACAACAAAATGGTTTCACTTATCTCTCAAGATTTGCTATACCCTCAGGTTTACTCAGGGATGGATTAACGAACGGGCCTACCGGGCCCAGGCCCAGGGGCCCATGAGCTCAGGGGGCCCCTAGGCCAGAGCCTCTGCGTGAAGTCACTGTTATGTCTCTTATTTGTGGTTGAAAAAGGTGTATTTTATTAATTTGCTAATGCTTTAATTGAGTGTACCTGTGCTGTGTTAGAAAAAGCTAGATTAATGGGACATTGATCACGCATGACTTTTATGGGACTGCCAAGGATACCTTATGCAATATATACCCTCAAAATGACAAACCGGTCTCTGTCATGGTTTTCATCATTTTTAGGGGGAAATCGTCAGTAGCAATCTATAACAAAAATATATGCTTATCGTACATATAGGCTACTATAGAAACTAATAAAAAACCGATTCAATTAAATTAATAATTTCTTATTTTCTTTGTTATTTTTGTCATATACAGATTTGCAATGATGATCACTGGGTAATATGTATCTTGTTGTCCAATGTCAAGTCTCTATTTGATCATGTGATGAGACGATACGATATAGCTAGTTTAGGCGCAGAATCTGAAAGTCAAGACCTACAAGCAGGCACAGTAGACTACACCTGCCGAACGATGCCTTTCAGACATAAAAGTGGTGATGCATGATTTGATTTTTCAATGGACGGGATAGCCAGCCCATTCAGCCTCTCCTGCCCCATGCTGCCCCTCAGGTAGGTCTTAATCAGTTTCAATTTGGAAAAGAATCACTCGGCTGTTGCCCTGTCACATGTAATGTCAGAAACAATAGCGGGGCAGTGCACACCTCACCGAAGGTGGAGGTGACGGAGTAAACTTTACTTTCTCAATACATTAGCCAAAGTATCTAATTCGACCTTAAAATCCAACACATTGGTTGTGTTTGTGTGTGCGTGTGCGTGCGTGTTTTGCAGGCGCACAATTCTTTTTTTTCGCGGAGGGGGGGCCCTTCAGCATGTCCAGGCCCAGGGGCCCGTGGTTTCTTAATCCGTCCATGGGTTTACTTATTTATTATAATACTTTTGTGTGTTTTTTAAACACTCAGCAACTGAAAATAAGCTCTGGAAGAAGAATCAACTGACAGGCGTCTTTTACCAGTTGAATGTCGGCTCTGCACTGACTTGGCACCAAGCTAGGAGGAGCTGCCAGCAGCAGGATTCAGACCTGCTGAGTATCACTGAGCCCCAGGAGCAAAGCTACCTATCAGGTGACTCACCAGGGACACAGCAAATTATATCTGTTGGCACAGAAAGGCCTGCATCTTGTGTTTTGAAAGATACATCAGTATGTCATGCTAATTCTGAAGTTCTTTTGAAAACAAAGGGATCACAACTGGAACTCAAACTACTTTTTGGATTGGGCTAAATCAACTAGACAGTGAGAGCGGATGGCAGTGGGCAGATGGACATCCACTTCGTTACTTGAGATGGGGATCAGGTGTGTGTTTTTCTTGTATATAATTTAATCGTTTTGTGATTTGTGTCATGACTGCCACAGATTGAAGAGACGTGTCTGTAAAGAATAAATGAAATATATTAAATAACGTTTATAATTATATAGTATCTTATTATTATATATTATATATATACACGGAAATCTTTTATTTCAGGCCAGCCAAACCCAGCCCTAGGATGGTTCTGTGGTTCCTTAAACACTATGCAGTCTTATCACTGGGAAAACAAGTTGTGCTCAAAAAAGCACGGATATATCTGCCAGAAAAGGACCACAGATCCTGCTACTGCTACTCCAGGTAGACGGCGCCATATTTATTATATTTCACTGAAAGGAAATGCTCATTGAATTTCCCAACACCTGACAACACTCTCTCTGTCTCTCAGGTCCACCAGCTTCTTGCAGTGCTCCATGGGTGCCATACGCAGATCACTGCTATTTTTTGAATCGTACAAAGAAGACATGGAAGGATGCCAGCATTCAGTGTATGAGGACTGGAGGACACTTAGTGAGCGTTCATGACGTAGAGGAGCAAAGCTTTGTCCTCTCACAGCTGGGATACAGTGAGTCAAATCACACTTTTATTTTTTATTTTCTTTGAACTGTGGGTACACACTAGCCTGGATACCAGACCGAACTTAGCCCCGCCCACACATTTTTTGGTTGGGAAGTTCGGTCTGGCATTACTCCATTGAGGAGAAATTATCTGCGGCTCGATATCGGCCGTACCAATCAAATTGTTAAGGCGGGCTTTATACGATGATGGACAGATGATCAACAGTAACGTAACCAACCACGTCACCAACACACGAGTTGAATTCGTTTTCAACAAACATGGCTGCCGCTGGAGAGCTGAAATGTATAGATTCGAGTCCATTTAGACATTGACAGTGCATTCATTTTGAAAGAGGAACAGAGAAACGCGATTAAGGCATTTGTCAATCGAAAAGATGTTTTTGCCTTCCTTCCTACGGGATCCGGTAAAAGTGTAATGTATCAGCTGCCAATGGTCACATACTACGTTGTTCTGATTGGTTGTAGGTAACCAATTGAGCGAAGAGGCATTTTTTCTCCTGGTTCGGTTGAAACACGCCCCATAATCACAGCCCAATGGAGCGATATCAGACTCATATTCTGACTAGAATTATGAGTATGACATCGTCAGGCTAGAGGGGGGGGGGGAGAGAGAGAGAGAGAGAGAGAGAGAGAGAGAAAGCAGCCTGCCCCTGATGGGTTGGCAGAGAGGAGAGAAGTAGAAAAGGCACAGAGGAGAGACAGAATGCAAGAGACCAATTGTCTTAAAATGGCTGCTTATATAATCCAACATGGATGCATGCAGCAGGGAGGCTGATTAGTATGCAGAAAGTAAAGTAGTGAGATCATCATGTGTAGATACTTTAGATTGTAATGAAATCATGATCAGACCACTGCACACATAACAAAGATCAATTCGAGACTAAACATGAATATGTATGTAAACATGAACATTCGTATACATTTTCACATCTATCCTGAAGTTACATCTATCCTGAAGTTACATCTCTGTGACAGTGGGGGGAGGTTGAGGCAAATAACCAGGTGCTAAAGGAATGCAGGATATGGTAGCCATGGTAATATGGTAATTAGTTAAACTGTGTCCAGGCCATGCTGAGGCTGATAGCACTCAATCCATGGGGGTTGCTGTGAATACAAACAGTGGAAGTCATTTGTGAGAGGATCCCTCTGATCCACTACCTCTCCAGCCGTCTGCTCAGATACTGGAGATCGGGATGTCCATATTATAGATAATTTAAGAGCATCCATTCTGCCTCACACAACACGCAGGTTACAGATGAAGTATAACGAAACAATTGTACACCACAATTTATTTACGTATAGTGTCTATTTTTTATGCTGCAAAAATATCAACGTGCAAGCGCAATATGAAAAGAATTCCATATTTTGTATTCTTCTTGTATTTTTTCTTCATCTGGTATGGTGTTCTTTTTGTGCAGTTTTGGTGTTGTTACTCCCAGCTTCACTGGGCAGACATGTGTATGGTTAAAAGCTTATGTACATTAATGTCAAGACAAGGCATACATGCTTTCCATATTTTCCTTTTCAGATCCATTGCCTACAGTGTCTACACATGGTAAGTTGACGTTTACAATCTACAGTCGTTTAAGCAGCACAATGGCTCTGGCTGCTCATATGAACGTTACTTTCAAAATCCACACAGTCCCATGTCAGGAAATAATAAAAAAATTCCACGCTTGTTGAAAATCTCTCTGCATTTATTTAAAATGTACATAAAACAAGTTTATAACTAGGACTGTCTTCTCAAGTGTGACTAGATGTACCGCATAGCAGTGTGTAATAAGATGGCAGCATAAAGTGAAAGAAGCAGCCAGAATTAAGTGAAATTACAAGATATTTTGTTCACGATAAGTTTGTTATCTTATCTTGAGTGATAACATTTCTGGCATAAATAGACTAGAAAAAATTGTTGTATATATATATATATATATATATATAAGGAGTTTTTGGCTTGGAGCTCTCCCTAGCGGCGAAACCTGTTGAAATTAGCTTTCCCCGTTTATGACAAACTAGCGAGTCAACAACTTTGCTAACAGTCAGCATCCAGCAGAAAGATGGCTAGCTCTGAATTGAAATCGCTACCCGATCCTAGTCGCGCATGCTCAGACACAAAGAACCGGGCGGCTCCAAAAATCCTACAGACCGCAGTAATTTCCTTACAGACCCCCGATGGCAATGGCGGAGAGGCCATTCTCCATATTAAAAGTAATTGTAGCGGCACCATTTTTTTCAAGCTGATATTTTAAGGTAGAATTGTTACATAGTGTTACTTTAAGGAACTATAGTTTGTGGATGTGGCAGCTGTACACTGACAGGGTGTGAAGCAGTACCTGAGAGTTACATTCTGCGGTGTTGCGACCCGTCTAGTGAATATGAGGAGTGTGACGATAAGTGCTAAATAAGAGCATTTTGTGAAATTTCTATGTATACATAAGCAACAATATGAGCTTCACTGAAGAACTGTACTTACCATTTTTTTTATAACCATAATTGTAAGGACATAAATTGTCTTTTTACTCTGTGTAAGTTTGAAAGATATGCACTTCCTTCCTGTTCCTGAGGGTCTTATGACTGCAAGTGCATATACAAATTCCTTGTCCTAACGAGGAACATGAGAAACATATTAGCAAGACCATGGGGACTTCCCTTCGGCAGACATTAGCCACAATGTAACATACCTGGCTTAAACAGTAGCAGGAAAGGATGGCTAGGTTTTTGTTCCTCTGGTTACATTAGCTAAACATGCTACCATTAAAGCAAACCAAGATTTGTAACGTTACACATTTGTGCATGTGTTGACAAGCTGAAAGATTTGTGATCAGCTAAGAAGACTCAGCTTGTCCAGAATGCACATAGAAAAGTGTCAATGAATTACACCCTGAAACTGTAGGGGGCACAAACACACACAAATAAAAAACACAGAATTTGGGGCATTAACATCATCAGTCAAGCCTACAAAGGTATGCTGACAAATGCCAGATCAGATTCATTAGAACCATTTATCGTTCTGTCATTTACTTTTTTCCGTTCTTTCTCTTTTTAGAAATCCCTGTTCTGGAGGTTCACCGTTTGTATACAGGGCTGGTTGTTGCCATTATGATTGCTTTCACTGTGATGGGATTCGCTGCTTTTTTCTACTACAAAGGCCGTAAACCAGTTCTACCCAGAATGCCTGCCTTTGAGAATCCGTTGTACTTCAAGTCCTCTAAGCAAGATATTCCTGATGACAAGAATTTAATAGACAGCATAGAGATAGATTCATGTGCATCATAAATAAATACTGAATCAATGAATCAACTGTACAGTATGCATGTATGTATGTATGTATGTATGTATGTATGTATGTATGTATGTATGTATGTATGTATGTATGTATACAGTACATCAAGTGCAAGAAAAAATATTTGGTCAAACATTTTTGTGAAATTAAATGAAGGTTTCTGATAACATTCCTTGGGAGGTTTTGACATTCCATTTAAAATTAGTTGTTTATCACTGTCATGTATGTTATGTATTTTTTTTTTTCACCTTATATGGATTTTCCTTTCTGATTTTACTCATATATGTTTATCAAATCTGCATACATAATGTTTGTGAAATACATGATATTTGTGAATATGGGTCCATTTTTGTGTTTACGGTGACAAATATCAATAATAATAATTGGTCAGGTTTTATTAAAATCTCTGTTTTTACAGTTTTTCTCGATTGATGACATTAAAAAACTGGAACTTATGGCACAATGACCACAACCTGTAACTCATGTGCCAACTCCCTAAACCAATTCTGCTAAACTATAAGCACAATTATTTGCTTTAGACACAGATTTCAATTGTTAACCGCACTTTCTTCAACTCACAACACACAATTATCTGCTTTAGACACAAATTTCAATTGTTAACCACACTTTCTTCAAAACACTAAACACCATCCTCTACTTTGCACACTTCATCAATGCCAAAACCTCCTTGTGTTCAGACAGAACACACTGCTATTCAATTGGCAAAACTTCCATTTCCAAGGCTGTTGTGCAATTTGAAATCAAAGCTTTAGCAATATGATGGCCACAGGTTAGCTCCTGGTTTGGAGAACAATTGATGGCAACATTGAAGTGAGAGGTGATCAGAAAGGCAGAGGAGTGAGAGTAAGAGGAGGAGGAAGAGGATGAAGAGAAAGAGCAAGAAGGAGAGCCATTATCTCTGATGAGATTCGGGCCACTGTGGTCAACCCTGTGGTCAACCATGGTTTGACCATGCAGGAGGCTGGCCAGAGGGTTCAACCAAATATAAGCCGCTTCTCAGTTGCATCCATTCTCTGGACATTCAGAAGAGGGAAAAGGGAAGAAACACTATGACAGGAAAACACTAGTTTGAATGCCTTATCAGGAGCATAGTATTCTTGTATTTTCCATTGTACTGTATCTGTAAAATTACGTAAACAAATACAAAGTGCAACCATTGATGACCAAGACTAATTCCTAAACATCAATACAGTGAGCCTAGCCACAGTGGACTGTGTTCTAAGGCGGAACACCTTGAGAATAAAGCAGGTGTACAGGGTGCCTTTTGTCAGAAACTCCGACAGTCAAACAGTTATGCTATGACTATGTGCAAGTAAGTCATATACATTTCCACAACTGATTGCGTCCTATCAGCACTGACACATTACTGTACTGTATTGCAATCCAATCCAATGTTACAGTTTTTCTCGATTGCTTACACACATGAAGCATGCCTCGTTTTCTCAAAACTCTAAACACAAATCCCTAAACCACTCACACAAAATGCAACAACATTCACAACACTGTGTAGGTCTATTTCTGATAGCACATTGTCAATCTTGTCTTGAGCTAGAACAGGATGCAGTAGTTTTTTGTCCTTTTTTATTTTACATTTTTCTTTCTTTTTTTTGTTGACTGTACTGGCCTATATCCTATTGTTTGTTCTGTGCAAATCATTTACACATTCATTTGTGTTTGCTGTGATGTATAGGCTACAGCACTTTTGGAAAAAATAAAGAAATATTTTAGTTGTTACTGTATATTTGTGTGTTGTTTTATATTTGCGTAAAAACATTATACAGTTATATTTTACTACAGGAGTAAGCGTATAGTAACATAATGTTCCTGATAAGGCCTTCATACTGGTGTTTTCCCATTTCATAGTAGTGTTTTCCATTGAGCACATCAGTGTTCAATCGATGCTTAGAATGTCTACTCATATAATGGGCTGTGTTTGTCATTAGAAAACAAAGTACCCTTTTGAGGTGACATAATACTGTTTTGAAAGCAAAGTTGCCTTTCGCAGGATATATAAAGGGTTTTGCATTTTGTGTGAGTGGTTTTGGGATTTGTGTTTAGAGTTTTGAGGAAACGAGGCATGCTTTCAAAAAATGTGTGTTAGCAATCGAGAAAAACTGTAAAGGACGCAGCCAAGCAGCTTAGCCTTCATTCAGAACAGAACCTAATAGCCAACTAGCAAAGCTATCCTAACCCAAACTCGCATCAAGGAGCAAATATCCATAGGTGAACAAGGGCACAGCCAAACGCCTATGATGGCCAATGACGCCCGCACTAAAAAGCAAGCAACACCATACAAACCACTGGCTAGCTAGCCGCTAGCTAATGTCAAATCCTGTAGCCTACCTGCTCTCTTGACACTCTGAAGACAGCATAGCATCATCAAATAACCCAGTTTACATGTTGATGGGGATCTTCACGTAATGATCTTGTCACATACTGTATAATCAGGCCAATAATCCCAATTTTGACAAATAAATAAAATATTGCCTCTGTTTACAGTCTCCAATTAAGTTACACAATTAGTTAGCCTATTTCATAGTTCATTGACTAACAAAGGGGTCTTTAGTGTTACCTAGATTCCTATGATCTTTGCAATATAGGCCTAACTGAAATAATCAAACTCAACTATTAGTTTTCCAATACTTGCTTCAAAATATATTTTTGACAATACCAGTTTAGCTAAAATACTAGGATAATATAATATAAGGACATGTGTCCCTATGTTGTGGTTTCAGCTCTGAATTACACACAATATTTAAGTTCACATAGGCTAACTTAAGGTTGTTGGTGCAAAGTAATTTTGAAAAACTGTAATAGATTCCAATGATCCTGAAACAAGTGATGATATACTGTATACATACCAATGTCTGTTTTAATGATAGCTGCACTAATGTACTCATGAACATACATTTGATATTCTTCATGCAGCTTTGTTATGTGCTAATAATAAATAGGTTTCTTAATGTTGTTTGATGATATTAAAAAGATAATAAATTGAATTGTAGCCTGTTTGTCTGAAAAACTATTCAACCCCTACACATTAGAAGTGGAAAAAGAGCCTCTTTAGTGTAATAATGCATTAATTCAGAATTTATGTGAGAGCGATATAAATAAAGATGCTTTTGAAAGATGACCATTGAGAATACTTAGTGATATTTCTTGTCTGCCACAATAAATATCTCTGGCTCTGATCCGAACCGCTCCAGCTTCCTTGATTGAGACAACCAACTAGACCACCTTTTAGAATTAAGTATCTAGTAGCCTAAATATAGAAAATAATCTTACACCGCACACAAGGGCTCCCCCTCCTCACAAAAGCCAATTTAACCACTGAGTGTAGCAGTGTTTAGTTGTGTGAAATGAAATCAAATGTGAAAAATAGGCTGTGCAAATATTTAGGCACCCTAATCAAATTACTTGTTTTCCAAATATGTTTTGACAAGCAAACGTTAATCTAGGTATCAACCTCATCCATCTTAAAATAATTTAACACACAATTGAAAAAATAAGTAGCTAGTTGGAAAAAGTCTGAGCAGTGTGGAGCTGGCAGTTGGTTTACTGGACATTCTAAAGACAGGTACCAACTACCATAGACATATATATGTCTATGGTAGTTGGTACCTGTCTTTAGAATGTCCAGTAAGCATCCAGCCTACTTTTCCAAAGGGCTACATTCAGATATGGTCCCATCATGCCAATTAATGTACATACTGTCGCAGGACAAGAACGGACAGGGGTCTGAGTTGGGTCAAACACCCCGACAGAGTGGGTGCGTATTTTATTACGTAAAGGTGAACGAGTTAAGTGGTGAAGGCCCCTGGTGCAGGTTGCTGGTGCTCAGGAATGGGGGAAGTGTCGGGGGACTTCAGCAGCGGTACAGCGGGTGCTGCTGGGGGGTTCCCCAGGCTGGGTCCAGGGAGGGTAAGGCTGCAGACCTGAAGTTGGAGCTGGGCTCCGGAGTCTTTCTCCTTTGATTAGTCGCCTCCTGGTTGGGAAGGATAATGGAGTGGTTACTAACGTGGCAGGCATGGCTGCTTTGCTCTTGCGTTGACGAGGGTGAACAGGAGGCAGCTGGGATTGGAGGGCTTTGTTACATTTACTAGATGCCCAGTGGCAAATATATAAATTCAGTGTTGATGACAAAAACACTTGAAATGAAAGTGTGTTTACCCAGCCTAACTCTGAGCTTGTTTTCGAAAAAACCAAGAGAGGAAATAAAAAGATACATGAATCTTGAGGGCGTTAAAGAACAGGTTAATGGTTTGACCAGGAAGTGTGAAGTTGACCTGAAGACAGGGGCGGAGATCCCATTTCATTGTAGGGGGGGACAATACATGGTCAAATTTCAGAGTGTAATTCCGGGGGGGGGGGAACATGAAAAAATTGCTTTCACGAGAGCTAGCATAAACTGCTAAATACCGAATTCTCTTATCACATTTACAAACAGAAATTCGAAGTAATTTTATAATTATCTAAACAGCATTAAATGTACTAACACGAAATATCTATTCACAGACAAATAATGTCCAAAGTTCAAGAGAACTTGATGCTCAAAATAAGTTATAAAACAGCTCGACAGGGAATCGAACTAGCAACCTTTGGATTATACTACGACTTCTCTACCTCCTGCGCCACTGTCACTCCATTTTACAATACCAGCATAGTTGATGGACCGCAGAAAAAGATGACATTCATTTAACTTCAGATAATTTAACAAATCTGGAGAGGCACTGAGATGTAGACCTACGTTTATTAACTAGCATGAACCTGCCCCTGACAGGACAGTGTCCTAGACTGTCTAGCTAGCTATCTTAACTGTGTTAATTACCGGCATGCGTGTGTTATCGGCAAACGTTCACGTTGTCATGCCAATCCATTAATAAACTTATGTATACTTGTGCATATCGATTGGAACTTCGTAAATGGAGTTTAGAAAAAAATTTCTTCTTTACATGTTCTTACTGCGTTCGAGAATGAGGGAAATCTCTTTACATATCGTGTATCATAGCGGCAGCGACAGGGGACAGAGTAGGAAACAGTCTGACAATCTGACCGTGTAGGCTACTGGGCTGATTAACTGAAACACGGAGCTGCCGGTAGCCCTGCCAGTTGGAAACAGCATGTGAACCATGATTTTTCAACACTTAAAAAACACATTGTTTTACATCTATAATTAGCACCGCTTGTGTCGTCGTATTTTTATTTAAAAAAAAAAATAAAAAAATAAAAAAAATTCAATGATTGTTGGGGGGGACAACTTTATGGTAGAGGGGGACACGTCCCCCCCGTCCCTCCCGGGATCTCCGCCTATGCCTGAAGAAACCACGTTGAAACGTATTCAAAGGGTAAACTAACTCACGGCTAATTGGCAAATTAACATCTGGTAGATTATTATACAGGAATGAATTGGTCAGGAGGGAAATATTCGAATTAATAATTACCAAAAACCATAAAACCCGCTCATAGTTCACCATTCCGGCTGACTCTAAAAGTGAATGATTATTATCCTTAATAACTCCATATTTCTCCTTTCATTCTAGCGGTGCTTCTAGAGCTCAACAGGTGGAGTAAGGTGCTAACAATGGCCAGGTCAAGGCTTTGATTCCCAAAACATATAACAAATGACATTTATTAAAAGGAATACATGTAAATGCTGACAAAATTATGCCCAAGGCACATTTTCTTGTGTTGTCATGCACAGTTGTCTGATAGTTTTTCATGTTTTTTTACTCAGAACCAGTTCATTAGGATGCTTTTCGCAGTTTTGCCATGGCTGTGGTTGTGATCGTTGTTGCAGTGGTCATTTTGGTGGGGAAGTGCTGCCATCATCTACCACAAAGGCAATAAACCAGCCCTGCACAGTTGGCCTACCTTAGAGAGCCCACTGTACTTCAAGGCCTTGAGTCCAGCAATTCTAGATAACAAACGTTTAACACATGACATTGGACTAGAATAGAATTAGTGTAATAGTTATTGTTGACTGACAGTATTTTAAATGCACTTATCATAGGCATGTTTTATATACAATTAAAAGTAACAACTGATATTTTATTTTAATTTGTATCATTTTATTGCAGCTACAAAGAGAGCTTTGTGAGCCACCATACCAAACATACGAAATACTTCCCCAGATCAGGGATACTAATCATATTATACTAATCATATTATGTCCTCGAGTTCCTTAGGTTTGGTTACTTCTCTTCTTGATATACACCAATTAACATTAATCAAATCATATATTTTTTTCCGCAGACATTCTAAACCTCTAAATTCTCATCCCAGCCACCAATAGTCTGTCAGTGAGAATCCTAGTATCCTCACCAGAATAGGGAAATCGACAAATTAGTTATTTTTCCATCATTGTTGCTTCAGTTGGAAGTGATACATTGAGGCAATTGTATTGTTTTGGCGCTATATAAATAAAATGTTATGGAATTGAATTGGTCCTCTTTGCATTCAATACAGAAAATCATCTCTAAATATAACAGTTCATTTCTACAGTCTGAATTTCTCTGAAGTTTTAAACTCCCTTGTTTATGCTTAAATCGCAGTGTAATGCTCTGTTGTGTGTAAATCATCCAGCAAGAGTCCCGGGTTTATAAGTCCACATTTGCAGACTGAACTAAGGGATGGATGTTGAAGAGCTCAGCTTTACTTGAATGTGTAATGTTGGGTTTGGGCTTCGTCAGAGGGACATGGCATTGGGCTTCGCAGAACGCAGAGAAGAGTGGAGGTCATTCCGCTCCACAGAGTAGTGGGGAAAGGATGAATGGAACCATGTGGAGGTTGTGTTTTAAAATACAACGATGTCTCTTCTTGCAAATACATAGCAAGTGTGTGAATGTACGTTACTGAGTAACCGACTCACAATATAAGAGAGAGCTTGAGGTAGAGAGATGGGGACCTCTGTAAGCAGCCATGCTACACTTAGTGTAGGAAGAGAGTTGAAAGGATTGGAGTTGGATCATAAAGTAGGTCTCTGGTGTCTTCCGATCTGTATTCCATTCATGATTATCACACAATCAAAAAAAAAAGGACCAGTATTAGTTAAGTAAAGTCTCAGTCCTTTCAGCTGTGACTGAAAACTCTTCAAATGGTCGGGTAACCCTGGGAAATGTTGCTTTATGGAAACAAATCTGTTAAGACTTTTTTAGGTAGTCTGTCATACCTTGATGTTTTTGTTTATTTCCTCTAACTAAAAACATTGATGCACAAGTGGCATTTATGTAGAAGATTAAAGGTTTCTGGGGTAGCTCTTTTGACTCTAGGACAAAAACTCGTGGAGCTTTAAAGGCACATTGACAACAAGAACAAAAAAAGAAATATCCCTCCACAGGGATATAGTCCCCATGAGGGTTAATCTACCATAAGTAATACCAGAGAATCAAAACTACACAGACCTTCATTTTGCATTGGTAATAAAGACAGACACTATGTCCACAGTAAACCACGTGCCAGCGTTGTACAGCAAAAGACATTTAATCAGGAACTTGCTCCTTCCCCCACACCTACTGAATAAATGAAAATACCTCTGTTTTTTGGAGTTAAGACAGGTGCTTTCAGTGCTCACTCTGATTTCCATATCTACAAAGGCATTTATGACATATATACAAATGCATAGAAATAGGATTCAAGCTATATTATTGTCACAAATTGATGCATAGAAGATTAAACACACAGTGCAAGTCCATGTGATTGAAAAAATAGGAATCATGCTCCCAAATAAAAGACTAACATACAGTACATGTCAGAGGGCTCACACTCTTCCTGTATAAAAGTAGGAAGCTCTCGAACAACAAAGTTATATAGAACTTAAGTGTGTGTATATAAAATAATTTGTTTTCTAAGATCAGTTTCAGTACTAGTGTCTTACTGCGATTAAAAAGGAAACAAGTTGTTACTATGAGGTGCAAATGAGAACACAGTCATCAGTCGTTAATCACTATAAGTGATAAGATAAATGCAAGATTTGAATCAGTTTTAGCATTTTCAAGTCAATATTTTTGTTACTAGTGTGCAACTAATGCACTAATGCCATTAAGTAAACAGTGCATAATGGATTTATCTTCACTAATAAATGAACCTATGTTCAAAATTATCGGAAGAAATTTGTGGCAGACACCAGAGTAATCATCTTGACCAAAAAAATTAAGTTTGTTAAGCCGTGTTATTTTCATTATGTAAATGGCTCGTGCACATACTTTTTGGTATTACACAGAGGGCACAATAAAAAGCTCCAAACATGTGAAACATCAAATAGTAGACATGACTACACTTACACACCCACATTCTTTTGTGTTATTAGTTAGACGACACTGAGGCATTGGACACAGTAGCTGACTGACTTCATCTTTTGCGTGCATAGGTGCATTAAAGGATAGTGTTAGGGGTAGCTCATCAGGCAAACATTGCCACGTCAGAACAGAATCCTCATGAAGAGAAATAAAAGTGGAGCATTTGAGTTGATGTTTGCATTGATATACTGATGCAACAACATCACTTCCATACACACTGGGTAGTTCCAATTATGATCCATAGCTAAAATGAAGTGAAATATAAAACGGACGATATGAAAGCTAAACACAGCACTAAATGATACATAGCATAATCAACGCATATTCTTCATTTGCCTAATACAAATAAATGTTGTTAATATTGTGGTGTGCGTTCATAATGCATAATATATGCAATGGCATACAGCAGGAGCTAACACACCTTCATGTGCATTAACAGTTTAAAACAATGGAGTAGAGAGTTTGGCTCACATGAAAGAAAATAGGGAAGAAAGACTAATGGAAGAAAACTACATTTTCAGTCACAGGCCTAAATACCAGTCAACATACCAGGTCAACATACCAGTACTTCCACAAGGGGGCGATATAACATTACATTGTTGGTGTGGCTAACAGGCGATGGGGCACTAAGCACCGGCATCTACACTGCTGATGAAATACTTCTGCAACATTACAAATCTTTACATTTATTTCAACTCAGACTTGATACTTATGTGTGGATGCTAAGAGCCGTACTTCAATTTGGCATTTTCTTTGAAATACAAAGAGCTTGGCCCAATAATCATTCCTCCAAATCAAACAGTGAATTCAGAGCCCTCTTGATCAGCCAAATTGTGTTCGATTTTCAAGGGATTTGTGACTCAAAGTCAGCTGAGGTGAATCGACCATTTCAATGTTTAGCCAATATTTTAGCACTAAAATAGTGAACTTTTGGTATCTCTGATATGTTAATAATCCCCAAATTGCTATATTCATTTATACTGATTTGTAAGAATAGTAAAAATCAGATCATACTGACCACTGTAGATTATACTAGGCTCTCCTGATTGAATTTTATTGTTGCATTGCACAAAATCTGTGATATACACAAACACTGGCACTATGTAGGGTCTGAAGTTCATTTGTCCCCAGACCAGTGGAATGACACCTAGACAAACGCAGCTAAAGATGAGACGAGGAAGACAAGGAGAGGAGAAACAAAACAAAACAAAACAAAATCAAACCAAACAGGGGACAGGAAATGCGAGACTCCAACCTGAGAGCAAAAGTTTTGTGCAAATGCAGCTGCACTCACTGATGAATATACATCTCTCTGGACCATTCCCCAGCGTCTCCGCGTCTAGCGTCCCTGTCTCTGTCCCTGTCCCGGTCCCTGTCCCGGTCCCGGTCCCTGTCCCTTTCCCTCCCAGGGTAGTGGTAGTGGTTGTGGTGGCTGTGGTGGTGTTCGTGCTGCGAGCGAATCTGGTTCTGTTGCCTGTGTTGTCTGTTGCGCTCGTTGTGCTCCAGCTCATAGTCCCGGCCCTGGTAGTGTTGGTCCTCCATCACCATGGCTTCGCTGGCACCCCGGTGGTGGTGGTGGCGGTGGTGGTTGTGATGGTGGTGGTTGTGGTCCCTGTGGGTCACCGTGTTGTGGTACACCTCTCCGCCTGGCTCCTCGTCCTCCTCCGGGGGCATGGCCCTCCGGCGGGACTCGGAGTGGACGGACTCCCTCCCCGGCAGCAGCTCCACGTCCAGGGGCTGCTGGGGCTGTTGGTTTTGGTGCTGCTCGGGGCGGGCGGCAGAGGAGCGGTGGCGGTGGTGGTGGTGGTGGACGTGCTGAGGCTGCTTGGACTTGCTTCTCAGCGGTCTCTCTTCGTCATCCCCCTCCGCCTCCTCCTCCTCCTCCTCAACCCTCTCCTCCTCCACCTCTCTTTGCTCCGGGGGCTGCTGGTCAGGGCTGTTTTCTTGAGATCCTTTCCGCTTGGTTGCAACCATTTTCTTAGCTTTGGGTTCTTCCTGCAATGAAAACAATTGAAGGGGTGTATTTCAAAGACAAATCTCTATCTCATTCACTCTGCCTTTCTTATTCTGAGCCTCTCCCTCGCACCCTGTTAAACACATACACACAAACTCACTTTGGAAAAAATGCAATTGTGCAAATGCATTCGGACGAACCCAACCTTTGCGTGCAACAAGCTGTAGATTACGACATGGTTGTTGCAGGGTTAAAGAGCGCATCAGACCAATGAGTCACAAGTATCCTTGTCTTAGAAGTTTGGTCTGGTTTCTGTTTTGTGGCACTTAACAGAAGAGAATTTACTGCTGCAATGGGTCTGGGTCTGCATAATCATATGACTCCATGAACACTGCTGGGGATGTCCTTGTTGTACTGTATCTAACCCCTATGAGCCCCATACAAAGTCATTTTCATGGGTTAGAAATACTGGTTAGAAATCTGGGACCATGGTAAGACCTTGCCTCGAGAAACATGCTGGTGGTTGCTAGTAAACCGTTCAAAGCATTATCTTGGTCTGACGTATACTGCGTTGTGTGTGTGTTTTTACGTACGCACTGTATTACAAATTCTCTCAAATTCTCTCAGATTTTCTCCTCAAGCCATCAACGTTAAGACACCAAGCTATAGCTAACACCAGAAAAAAAGAACACCAGTGTTTAGTAAACACCAGTGCTACTGCACCAGACCACTACTAATGCCAGCATGAACTGCTACAGCTAACACCAGAACAAAAGTAAACACCATTGCTACTGAACTACTAATGCCATTAAAGTTAAGACACCAAAGTACAGCTAACACCAGAAGTAAACACCAGTGCTACTGCACCAAACCACTACTAATGCCAGTGTGAACTGCTACAAATCGTCCTGCAAACCACATCCCATCACATGAGTGCTGCACTACTCACTACACAGCTGGCCAAAGGTCTCTGTTGTGTCCTAGTGACCTGTCACTACTTACTCACCCACGCTGCTGTTACCTCAAGGCTTCTCGGCATTCCCATGAAGGTGTAAGTGAGATGTAGTGTGGGACAGATGGGGATTGCGAGAAAACACAAATGATAGTAAAAACTTGAAATGTAGCTAGGATATAAATAGCCATCTGCAAAGCAGCTATGGACGCAAAAGAAACTGGAAATGCAATGCAGTGCTTAACTACGGCGACTCTAAGCAGTGTCTACATTGCCCTGTCAATGGAATGGTATCAATGGAATTGTATCAATGGAATGGTATTTTGTCTACAGACACTCAAAATCAAGCGGTTCTACTCAAAATGTGCTTTGCCGTAAAGAGGAACTACGTAAGCTTAATTTTTTGATCAGAAACATTGTCAGAAGATATTTTTTTTGGGGCTTGTCGCGGAGAAAGCAATGAAACTAAAGAAACTAAGCCCTTCATTCCTCGTCTCTGAAAATATGAAGAGGGGATGGAAAAGAACAAAATGGATGAGTAACTGTATTTCTGTAGGTTGTCTCACTGTAACTACTGGGTGTTACATAATATGTTACATTCATGCAAGAACCTGAAAATGTTTGGCTCAATTAATTAACTAATTAAATAATAACACTACATTTTTAAATTGAGAACAGATAACCTCTCATTCTGGTATGTGGACTTTTCTGATCGTTTTTAAGTGCTATTGCATTTGCCTCATTTTGGTTTTCATTGTCACAAATTCCTTAACTGCTATTGATTATTTAAACAAACAGAAAAAAAAACGTTGAGATGAGAGAGATTGTGTCCATTTCATTAGCAGAGAGGCTGTGGGTCATGGTAATGGTGATGGTGCATTTGTATGCACAGTAAGTGCACCTTGGGGGGGTCTGCCAGCAGACTCTGGGTGTCAGTACTACAGTACCTTTGCTCCAGTGGGGCTGATGGGGAGCGTGTTCTCTGCCAGCTTCTCCAGCAGTGGATTGACAGGCTCCATCTCTGGGGGATGGGTGGCCCTCCAGTACGACTCAAGGTAGTCTGCTATGTGCTCACAGGCGTCAGTCAGCTGGTTCTCGTCCAGGATCACGTCAAATATCTCCTGCAGGTTGTGTGTGTGTGTGTGTGTGTGTGTGTGTGTGTGTGTGTGTGTGTGTGTGTGTGTGTGTGTGTGTGTGTGTGTGTGTGAGTGAGATAAAAGAGAGAGAGAGACATGAGTGTGTATGCCAGAGTACTGTGTTCGTGTGTGTGTCTTTGTGTTGGTGCGCAGATAACTAGAAACATTGGCACTGCCAACACTACATGTCCCAAACAACACCCCTCACATCCACTACTTTTCCAACCAAACCCCTATGATGAAGGCCTCTGGTAAAGAAGATGAGGACTCTTAGGGAACGAGGGACTTAAGACTCAAGATTTCAAATGAAAAGACGACAGGGAAAGTCTTACATTTGGACACTGGGCCAGTTTGTCAGCGGCCACCATCTGGACATTCAGGTGTTTGGTCTGAGACTTTCCCCTAGTCTTGATTAGTCTTGTCAGAACCTGAGCAGCAACAGCAAAGAGAGAGAGATAGAGAGAGAGGGGGAAGGGAGAGAGGGAGAGAGAGACAGAAAGAGAGATAGAGAGAGGGAGAGAGCAAGAGAGAGAGAGCATATTGAACACAGATAAACAGACATTCAAATCCTTGCCTTGTAGGGATGCTAAACTAAACTGTACTGTACTGTACATTCTGTATTTTTTATTGAGAAATGATCATTTGAGTTCCTATAGCATAATTGGTAGAGAAAAGTGCCAACAACACCAAGCTCATGGGTTCAAGACCCAGGGAGAACGCAATGCTGATAAGAAAAAAATGTGAGGACCGCCGTGGATGTAAGCGTCTGCTTAATGACCAATGGTAATTGTAAATATCCGAATGACCATGGCTAGCAGGCTAAATCTCACCTTAGGTGAGGAGATTTTCACGTAGACCAGGATGGGAGCCAGGGAGGTCTTGCTGAGCTGGAGTGGGTGGTTTATGGTGTCCGCGTCCAGCACCACCAGCTGCAGGCTGCGGGCCAGCTCAAAGATCCGCTCCACCTCTCCCTGGATCTGGGCTGCACCAACAAGAACAGGAGATGAGGAGATGGGCCTGTCACAGCACTCCTCCTCTCCTCTCCTTTGCTCTCCTTTGCTCTCCTCTCCTCTCCTTTGTTTCCTCTCCTCACACCTCTCCTCCTCTCCTCTCCTCTCCTCACACCTCTCCTCTCCTCACACCTCTCCTCCTCTCCTTTGCTCTCCTCCTCTCCTCTCCTCTCCTCTCCTCACACCTCTCCTCCTCTCCTTTGCTCTCCTCTCCTCTCCTCTAACCACCACAGTTCCTCTCAGTGAAAATGTAAAGCCACTCAGCCACAGCAATAACCTACCTCTTCATCACGTGTGTTTTGATTTCAACCCTATCCGGCCCTACATGCTGTTCAACTGTCTGCGGAGGGCTTTTCCAATGAAATCCTGTTACTGTGGCTTAGAATGATGGGCTAAGTGTTATTGAGCGCTGAGGTGACGTGCAATACGCTATTATGTTTTAGATTATTAACATTATTATATGTTAGATTTATAACTACTTCCTGTGGGGACTGTCGCTTAACAATGTCAGTTCACATTCGAAATTTCACAGTTACACTTAATTGTGCAAGTACAATATCTTTACAGGCGTATAAATGCTCGTGGAGGATAATCATAGAAATCAGGATAGCACAGACTTTTATTTTAATAGCTCAACATCAATCCTACTCTTCAACACTACACTCTTTAAATACCCACAAGACCTCACTAGATTCCTAATCTCTCAAACATAGAGAACAATGGCTTGTATTCAGTGAGAAGAGAATACATGAGAAACATTGACAAGAGACTAAAATCGGATGATTACACAATGATTGCAAGCCAAAGCCCATATGTTTTATCTAGCAGCAGTCACCAAAAGGTTTCTGGGATATGGAGGATGACTGCCTGAAGTTGAGGAGGCTCAGCTCAATCAGCTGTGGGTTAAGGGGCGCACAGACAGTCTACTACTTTGAATGCGTGATACATACCAGCGACGTCTGAGGCAAGACAGCAGTGCAAAGGTGGAGAGAACCAAAACAATCAGATTCCCTGTCACTGTATGTTCTCACACATGCAGGTGTGAGGAAAGGGACTGAGCTGTGTGTGTGTGTGTGTGTGTGTGTGTGTGTGTGTGTGTGTGTTTCTGTGTCTTTGTGTCTGTGAGTGTGTGTATGGGGGGGGGGGGGGCTTGGTCACTGCCCACTGTGAGTAAAAGTACTTTTTGCTCGCTGATATACTGCAAAGTGTGCACTGGTGGTTACATAAATCCTTTCCTTGAATGCTGTCCATTTACAATTACAGTTCCTATATATATACTTTTTTAAATATAACCTATTATATTTAGTATATGTGCAATATTTCCTATTTCCCCCCTAACACCTTTGTCATCGGTTGTCAATGGTAAAATAGGTTAGCAGTCTCCAGCCATGCTGTTGCTGCCACTTCCTTATATCCACTTCCCAATTAGTGTCCATGGTTCAGTGAAAAGAATCATCAAAATGACACTTCCACTAAGATTCCATACCACATTCCATTTAATCTACCTAGCCATACAGAACACCTTCAAATGCAATACACCACTACATATGAATGTGAAATGAATACTGCCACAGTACTGCTACTGTTTCTACATGTGTATGTCTATCATCTGTCAGACTATGCGTGTGTTGACAGGAGTATTCAAAAGCACCCATTCATAGGTATCTCATAAGAAAGTGCCATACATGGCATATGAATGTGAGTACAAACTCTTAATGTGAGGCATTTCAAATGAGAGGCTATCAGAGCTAGAAAGAAAGGACTGGTGGAGCATCGCCGAGGACTGCGAGTGGGAAGGGGGGACTGAGGTGAGGTACCTGTTTGAACTAAATGACACGCTGTAGAATGCCACATATTGATGGTGCCAATAGTCATTTTGCATATGAACTTTATGATTATGATTCTACCAGACCCTTTTTTCTTCTGCTAGAGGTTGTATGGACATCATTGGTCTCTTCTAAAAAGCAGACCAAACAGTCTTGTACAAAGAGATCACAGCAATGGGAGCTGAAGCTGAAGATCAGCTTCTTTCTGCAACTACACTTATTTGAAATGAATGTATTTCATGCAAAACAGCATTTCAGCAGCCTCTATCACTACTTATATGGAGACAGAGGAATACAGCCACAACAACCCCTGATATTAGCACATCTCGTCCTTAGTAGCTTTGCTGAATGAGGCACATATGGAGAGCTCAGCAACGAGCTTTATCTATAGACATCTGCAAATGGTATTTCATTCTCGTTTTATTCAGGTCCAAAGATGGACTTTCCTTCAAATGCAGCCAGTGGTACAGTTTACGGTTATGTAGATTACTGTGAGAAAAGGGCATCCTGGGAAACCAACACACAGCCAGCCAAGTGGCACACAGGATGGTTACAGGAACAGGAAAACTGAACTCAAGTTCAACACAAACCCTGCCTGCAATTTTTTCACATTTCCTCGCGGTGCAGTGGTGTGTGTCTGTGTGTGTGTGTGTGTGTGTGTATGTGTGTGTGTGTGTGTGTGTGTGTGTGTGTGTGTGTGTGTGTGTGTGTGTGTGTGTGTGTGTGAGTGTGTGTGTGTGTGTGTGTGTGTGTGTGTGTGTGTGTGGTGAATGTGCTTCTCAGATGAGCAGAGGCAAAGACTGACTGCTAGTGAAAGGCCATTTAGACCCAGCCCTTACCTAGACTTGACCGTGTGTTGGAGCGGTCTATTAGGCCATGTTTGCCCGGGTTGTTGAGTATTGAACGTTTAGCAAGGGCGATGTCAGCAGTTACCCGAGTAATGGATATCCTGAGAACACAGAGATGCAAATGTTTAGTGACAAAACGAGTGAAAAGATTTAACCAACATAGGGCACAATACAATTCCTGTAATTAAAGCACTACATCTCACCAGCCCTTCAATACTTACTATATTACATCTTATCCTAGCCCTAATCTTCACCTAAAGTAGACCATCATATTGTGACAATATGTCCTTCTATATGTACTTATAGGGACTTGCATACCATAAAAGACCATTATATTTATTAGTTATTTATGATGTATTACGCGGGTTACAGAATACCAAAGATCCAGCACACTTCATATGGAGTGGAGTCATGTTTTCATTTACAGTAAAGGTCAAGGATAAATGTAAAGAACGGCATAATACAGCATTTCCCATGATGTGTCAGTAAATAAATACTAAAACCAGCTCCTCACCTCCCTTCAAAACGATGTTTCAGGAAGTCAAATAGAGCTTTTTGCATCATGTCTGTCACCTGCAAAAAGAAATCACACACAATGATCATTTTATATGTGACTGTCGACAAAATACACGACTGCATGTGGAAGACAAAAGTTGCGGAATGGCAGTTCATGGACACCTCACCTCATAACCCTTAAGTGAGGGGCCCATAAGTACTACAGGGCGCATGGAAGGCACAACATCATATGCAGCCAGTTGCTCCCCCTATCATACAGAGAGGAAATGAATGATCATGTAGTACTCAAAGCACTGTAAACAGAGCTTCAGAAACGAGAGGTAATATATCACAGAGTCACAAGAGTGGGGACTTTAATGGAAATGTGTGTGGTCATTACATAACAAATCACATCACAACGATAGAGCTGGTGATAGAAAATGAAAATGAAGGCAGCACAAGAGCACGCCGAAAATGAATACAGTTACAACATGCAACGTGAATTATTGTGTCTAAGTATTCTGTAATTGCTTATAGGATTTTATAGCAAGTTATACAGGATTGCTATCTTGGCGTTGCCAGACTGTTTCTCAGCTCAGTTCAGCTTTAAAGTCTGCATTGGAATACAAAATGGATTATAGAGTCCATTAAGTGTCGGTGAGAGATATCTTTACATTGCAGTATTGTTTAGTGTTACCATTAGCAATGTATGTGGAAATGCTATGCTACGTATGGCATGTTAGGTATACAAAAGTGCTGCCAAGTTCCATTAGCGACACTACTTCCCCTGTTTTCCAGCTATTCCTGATGCATGATATGAAGCCTGAAAGTGCTAACAGAAATGATATCAGCGGGTCACTGTGTGAAACAGCACAGATGTACACACAAACACAAACTTACCGACTTCTTCTTCACCTGCTGGACTGTTTGTGGTGGAGAGGCGAAAAAGATAGATTCAGTGATGGCATGCAGGCTAGTGAAATGATCGTGTGGTGCCACATTTCTCTTTCATGCACAGTGTGCAAAACAATACACACAGTAGATGGAGAGAGAGCGAGAGAGAGAGAGAGAGCGTGCCAGAGAGAGAGAAAGAGAGAGAGCGAGCGAGAGAGAGAGAGAGATAGAGAGTGAGAGAGAGAGGACATAGACAGAAAAAGAAGAGAGGGAAAGAGAACAGTAGATACAGATAGATACAGACAGACATGAGAGAGAAACAGAGAAGGGAAGCCCCAGAGAACTGTGCAAAACCAGCTGCAGGCATGGAGGCAGTACAGGCCGAAGACAGAGGCTGAGAGGAGCATGCTTGGTCGTCACCGTTACCTTCTTAAGGAAGGCCACTCTTTTCTCCCTGCCTAAGGGGGACGACGGGACTGAGGAGGGACTGGCCCTAGTGGAGTGGGGCAGGGCACGAGGCTCGCAGTCTCCTGGCTCGAGCTCAAAGCCCTCTAAACCAACTGCTATACAAACACACACACAAACTCAAGGACTGTCGGTTTGTCATTACGTTTTTTTTCAAAGGTAGCAACACTTTCATTGGTGAGGTTGTAGACGGGGTTGAAGAAGCCTCGACTGGGAAGTTATTCCACAAATCTGAAAGGTCTTTGAGACATTACCTCTAACTTGTTGCTCAGAGTGTTGGAGGATTTCTGACCTGCTGAAACAGAGACTGAGGACGGGGTAGCTCACCTGCAGGCGGAGGGGGAGGTTTCTTTGCGGACGAATCACCCGTGGCGGCAGCAGCAGCTAATTTACTGCAGGCACACGATAGTTACATATTAGCCGTGTCATGCTAGCCATCAAGAGCACTGCCACAAATTGCTATCATTGTGATGAACAGTAAGCCCATGTACAATCCAATACAACAGTAGATACATTTGAGGAAATAGTTGAGAAGTCAGTACGAAACCAGAAGTGATTCATATAAAAACAACATGACAAGAGGAATAAATGTAGTGGTGCTGCATGTGGCTTTGTACTTGGCTAGAGCCTTGGCGGCCTTTCGGGCTTGCACTTCTCGCCGGATCAGAATAGTTTCCAGGTTAACCGGGCTGGGAATGAAGCCCACTTCACCGCCCTCCTTCACCGGTCGGCCGATCCACCAGTCATTGTTAAACTTCTGTGATGTTACAGAAAGAAGAAAAACCATCCACTCAGACTTGTTTGTAGACAGATGGAAATATTCAGGATCAGGAAATCAAAAAGCCATAACTCACTTGTAATGCAACAATATCAACATTTTGACACCATTCAATTTCACTCATTCCAATCATCTGTTTTCGTAATGTTTATAAAAAACAACCATTAATTCACCATCAACAAATGTTATTTGTCATCAACAAATGTTATTTTATCACCAGTTACTAGCCAATCATGTGTAACTTAATAACTTATGAATATCTTATCCCAGTATGACGAATATGACTATCACTAAAAGCATAATTGAAAATTAAACACAGAATACTGGAAAAGTAATTGTATTGTCAATATTGGCCTGTTTCTGTAATTGAAGCATCATCCTTATTGTGTATGATATATGTTGGCTGTATGCTGTACACTTGTAACATTATCATGACCGCTGTGGCGTAACCTGTGCACTGATTCACAAGCACACAGAGGAAACTCACTGCCCTAGTTCATACGATTCTACACCTGTGATGAATATCTATACAGTGTATGAAGTGAGATGATCCTACAACTCCAAATATTTGTATGTGAAAGTAACAAAGTAATTCCCCTGTGCAAGATGCACAGTCTACGTCGTCCTCACCTCTTTAACATGCAGGAAGTCTTTGGCCTCAAATGTCACACCATGTCCAGGCATGGGCACATTGTCATCGTCTGCAGGAGTGTAGGTGTAATTTGCACGCACAGCAAACGCAACGGGTTTGTACTGCAAAGGCAACGAAAGACAAGAGACGCCACTTTAAAGGCCTCATATGGTTTGTTTACATAAACATTGTTGTTCTAATGATGTTTGTGTAAAATGTAACTGTAGGTTTCTCAACTGTCACACTATAATGCTTATTTAATGTGTATAGTGCCTATAGAAAGTTGATGAATTTATGTTGTAAGCTACAAATTGATGAATGTGTCTGTGTGCATGCTTTAATCTGTGTGTGTGTGTGTGTGTGTGTGTGTGTGTGTTTATGTGTGTCTGTGTGTGTGTGTGTGTGTGTGTTTATGTGTGTGTGTGTGTGTGTGTGTGTGTCTGTGTGTCTGTGTGTGTGTGTGTGTGTGTGTGTGTGTGTGTCTGTGTGTGTGTGTGTGTGTGTGTGTGTGTGTGTGTGTTTGTGTGTGTGTGTGTTTTACACTATGACAGACTGGCGTGTGACTTTGCCCTGAAGCAGTGAGACAGAAACGCTGCTGCGGTCAGCACTTGAGCAACAGCACATGTGCTTCATGGCCGACAGCAGCTGCTAATAATCATTTTTCATTCATTTTTTTCATAATGCATTTCACATGCTTGCATAACAGTTTCCAATGCATAGCACTGAGTACAGAATGCTGGGAAAGCTAGGAAAGAATCCTTGAAATGTGACTGTGTGTGTGCGTGCATGTGTGTGTGTGTGTGTGCGTGCGTGCGTGCGTGCGTGCGTGTGTGTGTGCATGCATGCTTTTGTACTTCGAGGCATATACCAAATACACTACTCTACAAATGTGTGTGGTTTTAAATAGAGCAAATGATGAGCTTTAATCACTGAGACACCAGAAGTCAGACTAAAGGGTGAAACTGCTGTAATGCAAGAGAGATTAGCAAAAGCAACAGCCTACATTTTGGGGAAAAAATCTTCAAAGAGAGGAGGCATTAGCGTGGCTTAGACATTGACAGGGCAATTTTTCAGAGTTTGCCTGTTTTTCAAGTGTCCTGACAAGTCTCTTGAACACGTCTGCATTTTTTGGACAGTTAACTCAACTCTCCCTTGAACACAGACAACGGTGATCTTGTGATTCCCGGCTCCAAATTTGCATCTCTCGACGGACGCCCTGCCACGAAAGCCCCAAGAGCTTCAAAGGATTTTTTGTGAGCACAATTTTTACAACAAAGTCAAACGTCAGCACCATGCCAATCAGGCTGCTAATTGCTCCGCTTTTGTGTCTGAGGATCAGATGGAAGGAAAACAGGCCAGGCCAGGCCAGTACAAAACAGGTTGTCTGTTTAGAATTCAATTAGATAGCACCCGAGGGATCATGTTAACCTGGGCTAGGGGATTTCGTTTCATTTTCAGAGGGAACTGGGCCCTGACTGAAGCTGCGCCGTTCATAGCGACGCAGACAATACTTTCCATACCAACCGTTCCTCCATGAAAAGTAATGTAGCGTGTTAGTGGGTGGGCTAGCAGAACCTCTGGGTGAGAGATGGTTGCATAGCCTCCCAGCATGCACTGGCGTGCTGGTTTATGTGGTTGTTTAGCTGGTAGCGGTCAGGTTGTGTGCCCCTTTTGCGTCCAGCTAGATGTTAGTGTGTGTAACTGTTATCATTTCATCTGTGACAACAATCATTGGAATATGGATAAAAAAGTATAGAATTTGGACCAAACAGGTAAGAAAACAGCAAACCAATGGAGGGGTACCTTTGCCTTTTCCAATTGCACCGTTGCATTTTTTTCCACCTCAGTGTGATTGTCCTGAAGGCCCGCCGAACCCTGACAGAGAGAGAGATAGAGAGCGTCAGTATGGGGCCTGAATGGGAACTGAAGAAAATCACACCTGGAGGGAAGGAGAAAATTGCAAAAAAGAGCAGAAACAGAGCAGACGAATCCTGTTTTTTTTTACACACCCCTCATCTCAATTATCTCTCCCAGAGGACGACCTGGATGATCTAGTTCATCACACATGCACACGCACACACCCATTTCAAGAGAACCAAACCTATATAGATATTTTGAGTGAATATAAAATCTCATTTTTGTATAGAACCTACAGAGAACTTTCAGTCACATTCAAATTCATCAGGGTTGAGCTGTCAGACCCTTCCTTGACACAAGATAGTCATCTAGTCTTGCCTAACCAAGGGGTGAGTCTGTCTCCATGACAGCGGTAGATGACAGACATGTCACATCACAGATCACCAAAGACCACTCTCATTCCTCAGCACGAATATTATCACTCAGCAATTTCATGACAGATGTTACTGTGATGACAGTAAATTCTCAAAACTCGACGCAATAAGCACATAGCACATTATTGAAACTGAAATACCTGCTACTTCAAAGTCAACTGCCTGAGAATGGCCCGGAGGTAATTCATTTGGAAGGGCTGCCGGCTAACATTGCTATTAAGGCATCAAAATACATTCTGAATTCATAACAGTTTTTATAAAATGTTCATCCCAATGGGCCTTATTCTATCAGCGTCACAATAGCCTGTCGCGGCCATTTTGTTGACATAGAAAGACACACCTAGGGACACAAACGGTATATTCATATCAGCTATGTGGGTCTACAAGCATACCAAGTTTCATGTGAATTGGTGAAGTCTAAGTAGATGATATCGTCCACCAAAAACGAGAGGGGAAAATAATGTTAGTAGAAGAAGGATGAAAACGTTGTCAAACACTGGCGCAGTGGTGATCATAATTATACCATACAGATCTAGAATTCACATTTATCTGCATATCTAACGATACTTATTGAAGCCATTGCGTACTAGTGACTCAAATCTGCTGTCAACACTGGGCTGACTATCTACGTGGGGGGCGGGGGGTTTCTATGTCAACATAATGGCGACGGCTTGGTTTGCGAATAAGGCCCATAGTTATCAGTTATTTAAATGCTTTCAGACAACATGTAGTCTCGCCAAGGCCCTCTCTTTGGCTCAATGATTACATTTTTTTCTAAGAAACCGTTGTTTTTCACTAAATCCATTTATAGTCATTCAGTCAGTCATATTTCCAAGCCGTCACTGAAATGGCTGCTATTCACTAGGTGTGCATAGGGCAGCATGCAGTATAACACAGTTGGTTCACATGAAGGGAGGAGGTATGTTCATTTTCTACCGTATGTGTCGGAAAGTCAGAATAGCATGCCTCACCTTTACCAAAGTAGCTTAATTGATATGTTCATCTATACAATTTTATATTGCTGAAATGGGTGGCTGAAAAGTGTTGAAAAGAAATTAAGTCTAACAATGGAACATTAATACTTGGCCTAACACAGGAAAAACATGGAGTCCCACACACATACAAACGAGCAAACAACAACACAATATGCTCACTTTTCTAATAAATGCCTTCTAGTTTAAAATGGAAGTAGCCATTAGTCAGTTCACATAATTCCTACACATATATCTATGAGGACGATTGGGATGAAGCGAAATTTAGAACTGAAAGTTTTGATTGTTATACGCAACATCACATCCAAGCAAATGGGTCCCCCCTTATGAGCTGGGTTCTGCTCTTCCTGTTAAGGGAGTTTTTTTTGCTACCATCACCTTATCGCTTGCTCTAGTGGGTTCAGGCTCTGGACTCTGTAAAGCACCTTGAGAAAATATCTTTGTTATTGTTATTGTTTGTTGTTATTGTATTGTTATTGTTGTTTTTCATATTGTTATTGTGTTGTTATTGTTATTGGTGCTACATAACTCAATTAAATATAATTGAATTGTATTGTACATACAGTATATAACATCACACACACCTTCTTTCAATCTTCCCTTTTAAGCATGACGCGTACACCATACATAACAAATTCTTAAGACGCTGGCAGGAAGTGTTGCCCATCAAGAATGTGTGTGGGCTGTGTGTTTTGTGCGATGAGTAACACGTAGGCACTTGATTTAGTTTCCTTGCGTGTCCTCCACAGACATCTGCTCCCCCAGCGCCCTGCCCAGCTCCTGCAACTCAGCACCACACTGAGAGAGCTACAAAACGCAGATGAATTCATAAACAATGAACTAGCCAACAGCCAGTCTGTGGTTAGGCAGCCATTGTCAACACTGAGATCTGCATTGAGATTTCACCTGAGCATGTCCATGGATTTAACATTTACTTGTTAAATGTCCATATAGATGGAAAAGTATTAAATGCAAATATAAATGTTTATATTCAATCCATAAGCCCCAAGAACGGCAGACATATCGTTAACCTTAGACACCAAGACATGATGACCAGCCAGGTCAGGAACAAACACATATCACTACACTGATGAAGTCGAGCATCGATGCTTGTTTTGCCAAGAAAACATTTTCTCCACAGGTTAGGTTTGAGCAGTATATCGAAAATATCTACATAACCGATGCTATTTTATATTTCTAATATTGAGTATGCATACTAAAGGCTATGCAGGTTACAATCTGCATGCGTTTAAAACTGACTGCATTTTAACAGAGAAGAATGGTACAGCGCTCTCTCTCTTTCTCTCTCTGTCTCTCGCACACGCACACGCGCTCGCACACGCACGCGCGCGCGCGCGCACACACACACACACACACACACACACACACACACACACACACACACACACACACACACACACACACACACACACACACACACACACACACACACACACACACACACACACACACACACACACACACACACACACACACACACACACACACACACACACGCCTCTGTAACCACCAGGGTCATAGGCAATAGGGGAACGTGGAGATATTCTTTATCCAATCACGTTTCGTTCACTGTAAAGCTTCTGTCTGAACTCTGCCCTTCAAAGCCTTCACCACATCCTAAGTAGCGTTCCAAAGCCTTCTCCACATTCTCAGTAGTGTCAGTGAATAGAAAATGTAATTTTGATTGTCAGACACAACATGGTGACCAGCCAATTAAATTGTTCTATTCCTAGGCTGACGTAATATATCGCAAACATCCACGGTCAAAGCCCTCTCTGGGTTTGCTTGATCTAAGTAAACGTTAGCAACCTGTTAAGGGATAAGTAATTCACTATTGCAAATTAACAAGATTGTTTTTCTGTGAATGGTTGGTACACAGACACAGTTTGATTTGCGTTTTTGATTGCATCAAATTAAAATCTTTTAGTTTTAAGCGCAATCATGTTGGGATGTTGTGACTGTAGCCTACACTATGGCAGATTGGTAGGTTTTGGATATTATGTAGTTGAATTTAGTTGTCCACCCTACGTATCCAAATGCCCATGATATCCTGATAATGCCACTGCTTATTTATATTTCCAAGTAACGTGATCATATAAGGTAACACCAGTGGCAGACATTCAGGGCTTCATTTTGAAAATGAAGAAAAAAATTATTTCAGTCCTATTCACATTCATAAAATAATATTTTTAACTCTGTCCCCCCACAGTATACACACAGTGCTGAATATCTCCTTTCCCTGCCACTGAAGACACACTGTCGTATTCATTTGATGATGTCATGACGTGGAAGGCTGTAAGTCCCGTCCCATCCCCACCCCGCTGTGAGGCCTGTTCCAGGCAGCAGCAGCCCCTCCTGAAGGAGACAGAGTCCTCCAAAGCGCTGGCACGGGCACCGGCACCGGCATTTTCATCTCCTGCCAGTAGCCTCACTTTAACGTCCGCCCACAAAGTGCTGCTGATCGGGGAGATGGACTCTCATAACAGAAATCCAACCATGTCAGTGACTCATGTCTCAGATAGCCAACTGGCAAGCAGAGTAGCTAGCGTTAGGTCTGGCCACCAGGTCACGGAGTTCGACTGCATTTTGTAAAGAGCAGTACCTGTGAACAGCTTTATATATTTTACCCTCTCATTTTATATTGCTGTTGGATAACTATCTGTGTTAACTAATGTATTAACTGATAGTCATTGGCTAATATATTAACTGATAGTCATTGGCTGATTTAAGGTCCTGCCCTCCTCTCAGTCGTGGAGCCTCTTAGAACATTCATCTTGACTGTTTCTGACACTCACAGTTAAGCAAAAGAAAAGGCCCTGCGGGACAATTGTTAAATTCCTTTCATGTGGGATTTATTCTCATATCAACTCTGCCACTGGTTCTGGCAAAAAGGGCAATGTAGAATGGGGAATGTGGAGAACGAAGGTCCCAGATTTATTTTTGCCTGGTCTGTACACAGCAAATTCAGATGAATTCAGGACAGAAGTAAAAACACTGTTATCTTTAAGGTGGCATACAATTGGAAAATATAAATTAGCCTATTTGACAAAAATCAAAGCCAAATAGGATAGGAGTGTGACTTGTTCCATCAATAATAATCATAATGTGTCTTAGTAATGAACCTGTGTTCATTAAAACTTCAAAGCGTATAACAAATGAGGACATGAAAGAGTTTTAATCTGAAAGAGAATATGAAACAGAGACTTCTGTTTGACTGAACAGAGAATACTCCTGGCAACCGGGGAACTAAGAGAATGTGTATGAGATTGTGAGAGTGCAGAGATTAAGTAACTGAGGACTAGAAGACTAGGCAGTTTAAGGAGACTAAGAAGACCCAATGAGCTGGATTACTTTAGACAGGGGGTGAATTTAGCATTGCCTCCTAAAGAGAGGTGAATTTAACATTGCCCGTTAGCATTGCCCCCTGAAAAGGGGTGAATTTAACATTGCCCGTTAGCATTGCCCCCTGAAGAAATGGATTCAGGCGGGAGGAACATTCCAGAGTTTGCCAGTTGTCGCCAATCAATGACTGACAAGCACACAGGTATTTAGAAGACCTCCATGTTATTGGATAAAAAAAAGAGGAAACATTTATTTTGGAGATGGTTTTCTCTTTTTAGTTGAATGGATTGTATGAATAAGGTAAGAGATAGTGTCAAAGGGTAACGACAACCATGAGCTGACAAACTGGTGTATTTTAAAGATTTAAATACATTAAATGAATTATCTATGGGCAAAACAGTAATATATATGTGCATTGTTTTAAGGTTTCGGATTAAATACTACACATACTACTGTTTTCACCAGTATATATGGTTTGAAAGAATCAAATGGGAAATGAACTGTATCACTAACATAGCACTAAAGTGAACTTGTGACTCTATTAATCACTTTAATCCTGGTTGTATATTACAGCTCGAGATCAATGTAAGAAGGCCAGACATGGGATTACTGCACCAGAGAGCATGTCACAATAATGGGGTCACGGCAGTCTTCTTCTCCAGCACCTTTCCCTACCACAGCAGGCAGCAGCACTTTAACTGGGAGAGCCTGCGA
Source organism: Clupea harengus (assembly GCF_900700415.2). Taxonomy (NCBI): domain Eukaryota; kingdom Metazoa; phylum Chordata; class Actinopteri; order Clupeiformes; family Clupeidae; genus Clupea; species Clupea harengus. The sequence goes on from NC_045176.1 coordinate 7,335,929, forward strand.
CTCTGAGATACTGTGTGCAGTGAGTATCTGTGCAGCCAGACTGACCCCGAGCTGCTCATAGGATGATAACAGGCAGCAGACAATCCCACCGCCAAGGCTGCCTCTGGCAAACAGGGAGACACAGGGGACCACAAACATGCAGGTGCATGCTTGTACTTCCATGACTAAAGCATTATATAGTATGTATTAATAGCATTTTTGTTAGTGCTAAAAGATTGGTCACAGTCTGAGTATGATCAGTCAAGAAACAGGTTTAATCTTGTACAGTGATGCGCATCTTTTAGCACAAAAAAAAAAATGCTATTAGTATTCGTAAAGATACATAAATAGTGTTGCAAGTTACTAAGCCTAACCCTAAACTTAAGAACACATCTTTTACATCTTGTAAGAGCATGTGCTAATATACAAATTGCAATTCATTATTAAGTATTAAGAACACCGTGAAAAAAACTCTACAATACAGTGAATGTCTGAACTGAAGATGTCTGTTTGAATGTAGAGGGGAAATTGTTGAAAGGTTGTACAAATGTATTTGTCCCATGTGACATTTGTGTACTTAACCTGATGTACATCTTTTTAAATGTTAGGTCTTTTATAAAAAAAAAATCTGTGCTTTTACAAGGATATACCCAGTATCACATTTCTGTAGTTGGCGAGACTTTAAATACACATTAACCTCTATAGCACTCAAGAGTCAGCACTGCGGTATGTGGAGCAGGTCAACAATCTCATTAAGACTAATTCACTGTATGTAGTTAAGTGTGCTAAGGCCCTTAGCCCTAGTTCCACTTCTCCGTGTCAGTGACTCATGCAAATGTCCTCGTATGCCAGAGTGTCACCTGTATTCGTCACCAAGTCTGTTTAACCAGCAGTAAGGAGCTCTGGTTGAAAAGTAGCTAGATAACTACTGAAAGGTATGCAGAAACCTGGACATATAGTTGGCGATGTCATGCTGTGGAAGCTTTTTTTTTACATTAACAGACCACATTACATTTTTTTTTTTACATTACCGGACCACAGACCTGCATGCTAGGCGGCCACTTGGAAAGACAGTTGTGATTATATGTCCTTCACATGACCATATACCATGACTTGTCGTATACTGTCTCTTAAAGAGATTCTACTTCATTTCAGGTCCGGGGCATCATTTCCCTGCCTTCTCTAGTTATTCTTGGGTTATTTGTGATGATGGATATCCCTTGACATTTGAGGCAGTCAATAAACTATCCTTACCAAAAGACTGCCAATGCAAAGTAGTGTAGTTGATGGCTGAGAAGAGTGTCAGCCGTCCTGTGCTGACAGTCCATAGACTCATGACAGGAGTTCATAGAGCAGCCGTGTCTGCGGTCATTAGACCAGCGCTGGTTTGGTATAGCTTTCCATCAGCTTGTGTCTACAGCTCTGCTTTACACTGACTGCTTTTGAAGGTTCAAATCAATAAATCATTCAAGCAGCCATGACCTGCCGCCACAACAACAACAACAACCCTGAGGTAAACAGAGAAAATGAAGTACAGTGTGTGGGTCACGCAGTCTAATGAAAAAGGGGGAGTTTGAGGATGTTACGAAAGTCTGCAAAATGTGAATGAAATGCATGGTAGAAAGCAAACAACAAAAGTATACTCTCTCTCCCTCTCGTTCTCTCTCTCTTTCACTCTCTGTCCTATTGCTCTTGGTCATGATTGCTTCTCTGTAAGGAGATTAGGAGAGCATGCGTCAATCCAGGATTTGGAGAAAAAGAGACAAATGCAAACTCCTCTTAGGCAGTCAGCAATGTTAGGGCAAACCCCACATGCTGTGTCTTCTTCTGTGCTAGCCCACCTTGCAACATGAACCTCTACTGATGATTTAGTTTGGCTCTTTGCATATCCTTTGAGGCCTCTAGTAACAGATCATGCCAAGTAATCAAGACAAGTAAATGTGTTCTGTTAAGTACTGACAAGACTGGTGATTTATTTTGATGGCAGGCCTAGAGTGTGTACAGTGTGAATGGAAGAATCATGGGAAATAATCCACTTAAGATATTTTCCCTTGCTAGAACTTTCCCCCTTTGACTAGCACAGGAAGCTACATCCTAGAGACAACTAAGAGGCTTTCCCTGTTTAGAGCAAGGTAACCTGGCTGACTGCCTCACACAGGATGGAGAGCATGACTGCAATCCAACAGTATCATGTGCCAGAAACACTTTCTTTAATATGTCACTCAACGTTCTGGTCTGGAGAGCCCGGAAATCCAAGCATCTAAGCACGCCTGTTAAGAGTGTTGCAGTCCTTGGTCATTTGGTGCAAAGGAATTATTTGTGCAAAATGTAACAGGTGGAATAGGTTGTATACTGTATGGCTGAACTGTAGTTTTTTAATCAAGGACATTTTGTGATTTCATATACAGGCAGCAAGGATTAAATATTAAAACAAGACCAGAAAAAAAACAAAGAAATAATTTTGTCTCTTTCGACGGGCTAAAAATACTACCCATCTAGCCAAGTCTATCATTGTCCGCCGCTGTAGTGTCCAATGAACGAATGCAGTGATGCAGAGAGGCTCAACCTCATGGATTACTGCTCAACGCAACAGATGGCACTCTCTTCCAATGGCACTATCCTATCCAAACACACACACACACACACACACACACACATACACATTCACATACACACACACATACACACACACACACACACAACGTAGTTACATACACACAATGAAGATTTATAAGAGTATTTTACCTTTTTCTTGGGCGGCATGCCGGCGAAGTCGGATTGCCTTCCGTCCCTCCACGACTGTAATTACTTAAGTAAATTCTGAGGTTTATTTTTTGACCGGAGTAAAAAGAGTGAGAGTCGAGGAGATTCTCAGGTCCGTTAAAAATCCTTTTGTGATTGACACAAGCCTGGTCGTCGATTTCTAAAACATCCCAAAGAAATTACGAGAAAATTGTGTTGGCTGTTTGTCCCAACTCCCAGACAGGACTGTCAACGACCGTGCACGGCTAGCTTCGAAGGCAAAGTAGTGACAGCATCAGCAACGGAACGCTCATACGACTGGTCATCACACACAGTCTGTATTATGTGTCGTTACCCCTCCTGAGACTTAGCGGAATTAAGGGCTTATTTCACTGTGCGGCATCTGTTGCTCGACACAGTCTCCTCTAACATGCCGTTAGTTCACCTAAACTGTTTAATGCCAAAACTTTTTTAAATTAATTTCGCAGCATAATGCTAAAACAAAACCTATGGGAGAATTGCAGAGCGAAACTGCCCACGTTGCCATGTTTCGACCGATATGTTCGATTCGCTGTGGGGCAGCGGGCAATCACGCTGTAACTTGCTGTAGGATGATTATTGATTTGCAAGTGGTATGTTATGTCAGATTGCTTTTTGAACAGTTTTCTTTTCATGACATTGTAACATGCATTTCATAGCACGGAAGGGAAACAAGGAAAAACATACAATAATACACAAACAAAGTGTTAAGTACATACTCAATGCTGAATGCAATATTAATGTAACCACTGTAGCTAAATATGAAGGATTTCCCCTCATGCCACTGTCACGCAGTTCTTCAGGGACCAGACAACACTGAGGCTATGGGACATACCCTGAGGTCTCTTGAGGCTACAGGCTGTGTACCAAACCAATCAGATAATATGTCATTAAAAGTGAATGTTTGTTTTTTGTGCATATGCGTCTGTGTGTGTGTCTATGAATGAGAGTGAGCAACACTCTGGTAGATGTTGGCTTGATAGTTTACAGTGATACATTCTTAAGTTTGACTGATCTGGACCCTCCATTCACATGCATTTGATCATGCTTGAGGAGCTCTCGCGTCACTGTTCAGCGTGTCAGGGGACAGCAGATGCACGAGGGGGAAAAGAGTGTATTTCTGTCAGCACTGAAAACTTTCACAAGCCCCTCTGTTGTTGGTGCAGAGGGGAAACTGATAGGGCTTCGTGTAGCTTACATAAGAGAGGGGGAGGGGTGGGTGGCAGCCATGGCTGGAGAGCATGGCGTCTGAACTCAGGCCAGACGGAAACATCTGGAGCACAAACCTTTACTCATCACTATTAATATCCTATTTGGACCAGACCACCACCACACTGGTGGACATCATCCCGCTATAAATGTCCCCACCATGATGAAAGAAGAATTTTTCTAAAAACAAATTCAAGCAGGCAAGCTTTCCCAGCAAGATTAACATAACTTCATTCTACATTATAGCTGTAGATAGAAGAACACAAATCGTCTTAAAATAGAGATGATGGCTGATAAAGAAATAGGGTTTGGTATTAGTAATATTGACGTGACTTTTCCAAATTTTACACCACACAAAGACAAACCATAAGTAAACAGGCAAAGCAACCATAGCAAATACACAAACAGCGTCAAAACTCTTCAAGATTATGTTGCTTTATGGAGGAGGACGCAATATATGTTTTTCGCAAACCTCCATGTAGGATTCTAATAGGTATGTATGATTCTGAGATTATACAAAAAAAAAAAATGGAATACTGCTGAATCTAGTAACAGTGGAATTGATTTAAGGACGTTAGGATGCTGTTAGCTGTCAGGCCAAACCCCCAGAGGCCATTTTTACAGTGAAGAAACGTCAAAAGACGGCTTCTGACTCCTCCCACTCTGATGAAGGTAAAGAATGCTCCACTCAGCTGTAGGGCGAGCACAGATGGACTGACACGCAGCACACGCAGACAATGCACAATTGACTCACACATGAACACAGCAGGTTAAAGGCAGTAAAAACAAACATCGCAAACATGCGCATACCACAGTGCGCATACACCAAAACACTCACACAAGCCCCTCGCCCCAAACATCACACACACAAGCACGCACGCACACACATACACACACACACATACACACACAAACACACACACATCTGTTTTTAAGCCTCTTATGCAGAGGCATGCACAAAGCCCTGCTCAGTGGCGAATGGTTGTGGGTGCAGGCAGGCAGGCAGGCAGGCAGGCAGGCAGGCAGGCAGGCAGGCAGGCAGGCAGGCAGGCAGGCAGGTAAGGCAGGCAAGCAACCACGCAGGCTGCAGGCGGAGCTCCTCTCCCCTCCGCTCTCCTCCTGCTCTCTCTCCTCAACCCTTCCCTACATTACAGCCCTCTGCTCTACACACAGGCCAGCTGGAAAAGAAACATCTGCCTGACCTTAAAAAACAAAACAAACAAAACAAAAAAACAAAAAACGTTCCAGAAAATAATACCAGCCCTCGCAGAGAAAAGCAGGAAAATTCTAGCATGGCTTATCCCCCTTGGACTGATTCTACTCTTTGAATCCTGTTCTCCTTTTATCCGACAGCATTTCATTTTTGATTTTGAAAGGTTGCACTTAGAAGGCGGTGGGGTTGGTCAGGCTGTTGACAAGGGCCTAACTTGAACAGAGTGGCAGGGCTTTATTCTTGCAGTACCTTGCTCTTGTGTTTTATGAGTCATGGCCATGACAGCCTGGAATCATCCAGGAAAGCTTAATTTTGCGGGTTTTGAGTAATCCGCACTCCCAGCAGTATGGGGATCAGTTATTCATGTGGCTGGACAGGAATGTGTACAGAAGTAGCACAGCGGGGTTTACAGCCTCTTGGGCTGCACATCTGTCGGAGTCCTCAAGGACAACAGGGGAGTGCCTTATCTGAAATTGGTTGGTTGTCTCCTGTCTGTGACATTTGTAAGACACTACGAGAGTCGACACTTTATATGTGGTGTGGGCCACAATGGTTGTGGTGCCCCGGACAACAAAGAGTTGCCACTCCTGCTTTCAGCGGAACTTCTGAAGTCACAAGGAGGGCACAGCACTCGAAAGTGTTCTTATTTCATGGGGGTCTGAGCAACTTCCTGACAGAACACAACGAACACAATGATGGGAGGGTGCAATCAATAGCAGGAAAGGCTGCTGAAAGAGACGGAAGTAACTTTCCCCAAAGCTCATTACTATAGATCTCCCATTAGGTTTTCAGAAAGACCTGAGGAGGTCAAAAAAGTTTGGAAACCCCAAAAGCAAATAAAAAACAATACAAAAAAAACCCACCCTTGTCAGACTGTGCTAAGCAACTCTCCCTTGTCAAATGATCGACCCTGGCTCTGAGTCCCCTCCCAGCTTGTGCCGGTACTCACCCAGGAGACGTTTTTGATCTTGGGGATGGATTTGGGCATGGTTGTGTGACGGAGCGTGAGGCCCCCCCTCTTCCGTCTCCCTTTGTCTCCCGCTCCTCTCCGCTCTCGGCCCCTTCACCTCCTACTCGCCCCCCAGGGCCATGGGGTCGGCCGTCCCCAGTGCGGTTCCTCTGGCGCTTCCAGGCCGGGTCAGCGGATCGACCCTCACATTCGCCTGCAGATCAGCAGCCCTGCATCCACTCACATCCGCTCAGCCTAGACGAGGGGGCCCAAGCGGCCGACCCCCGGCGCACGCAAAGCCAAACCGAGTCCACTCCTCGGCACGGGGTCACCAGTGGGAAGTGAAGGAGCGGAACGTTTCATCCTCCCCTCATTTTGCCCCCACTTAGTCCCATACCGCTTCCCTCTTTCTCTCTGCGGACTGATAATGCACTCAAACCCTGCATGAGAACGCAACCCAACATCTGGCTCATGCCCCTCCCCCCACTCTGCTGGAGGCTGGCACCAAGGAATGGCCAATCCTGCCCCACTCAACAGCTGCAGGAAGAGCTTTAAATGAGAGAGAGAGAGTAAGAGAGAGAGGGAGAGAGAGAGAGAGAGGCTGGAGAGAGAGAGGGAGGAGGGTATGATCCTGTATAGATTGGCAGACCAAGCCTCTTTTTTTGACCGGCTTGTGAGCATCCATCATACATCTATGAAACATGGCATGTCTTTAAGGTAATGAAGCACAATGAAATGAAACTGCTGAGAACGGTACAAAATGTTTGCTCTTTCGTGTATAGCGACATATTAGGAGCTGGCCAGGGAATTGATTACTATCTTTTAGATGAACAATTGATTACATCTATGACTCTGAAAATGGTACCAAATGTTGAGATATACTGTAGATTCAGGCCATATTCCAGAACAATTTCATCAGATTCTTTGCAACACGACTTACAAAATGACTTGTCAAAACATCACGTTTCCTCAAGACCTCAACTTTCTGTCATTATCTGGAGATAACAAAATGTTGAGATATTATCATGAGATAATTAATTAAATATCTCGGGGAAATTATACATTGTTCTGTTTTTTTGAGTGATAATGAATGAATAGGCCAGTGTGTCCATTCTAAGAAGACAGCTAGCAAAGTTTCAGCTCTATCGACGTGGCTGTCAGTGTGAGCTTGTCCATTGCTGATCAGCGATACCAAGGCCCTGCATGGGAGATTTCTGATGAGCCTGTGATGATGTAGCGTGTTGGGGGTGGGCTAATGGAACTTCCAGGCAGGAGACTGTTGCGTAGCCTCCCAGCATGCATCGGGTGCTGTGTTGTGGTGTTGTTAGTGCTGAAGTGGTCAGGTGGTGCATTATGGGGGTATTATTGTAGCAGAATGATTTGCAAATGTGTGGGGAGAGTTGTGTAACTGATCTCTTTTTTGATACTGATACTTTTACAGTATACAGATATATAAGAGCAGCAACTAATTAGCAGTCCTCCATCGTTGAGACGGATGCAACTGAAACCTTCACAGTATAAAGTCACTGCAATACTACTTATGACAACTACTACAAAAACATGAACATGTACTTACACCATACAGGGTTTTTTTAACAAATGCTTGAGAAAAGTGATACAAAAATGGCCGCTTCGGCTTGCCATACCTAAGCTCAGGGTAAACAAATACAGACAGACAAATCTCCACGTGCATTGCCAGATTTGCCACAGCAGAAGTGCAGCTAACATCACGTGTAAACAGCAGCCAATTGAGTTGTGACTGATGACTTATCTGTATTTCATCTCCTGGACCAATATACTTTGACCTTTCAGCCATTAGTATCTATGCAGGCAAATCTCAATATTGCATATCTCATTCATTACACATTGAGAGATCTGGTTACGCACACACAGATTCTGAAAACACATTTGCAGATATATCTACAGAATTCAAAATCTCAGTACGCATTTAGAAATTCTTTTACTCATTTACACATCTATTTAGGCATACACATATTGAGAAACAGTTACACAACTCTCCACACACATTTGCAATAATTCTGCCACAATAATACCCCCATTGTATCCCTTGTGTATCCCTTTTGTGTCTAGTCGAAGTGTGTGTGTAATTGTTTATCATTTCGCCTGCGTGTTATGCTGTTTAATGCCGATGGTAGTCTCTCATGTTGGTTGTGTGTTAACCGTCCACTGTTTCTATGTCCATCAGTGTGAATGGTGACCTTCCCTCCTGTTGGGCCATTTAGCGTGTTACCGTATAAAAGGTTTCCAGTCAAATCGAAAGCAATGCTGCCAAAAATGCTACAATATACACCTGAAATAAAACAATGCAAGCCCTATAAACCCCTGTGGATGTTTTTTTATTGTTTTCTTCCACAAAGGTAAAAGCCTGGTCACCTGCATGGCTTGTGGTAATTGACTGGGTCAACATGAACTTAAATGCATAGTGTTTTTTTTTTTTAGATATTGAATTAATTATGTCGTTATCTCAAGACCATAACTTAAATGAGTTAAGATTTCGAGAAAATGGGCGCGCGCATTAAATGTTAATGTATGGTACGTTAGGGCTTTTGTATTTTCACGTTTAAACCACAAAATAATAACAAAGTGATCTGATGAAAAAAGGTGGCAGAGTGAATGATGTCAGATGACCTACTTGTAAAGTGTAATTGTCTCGTCACAAGACCTGATAACAACTTCAACTCTCTGTAACACCCACCATGACAAATGAGCTGAGGCAGCAAAACAGACAGGGTCATAATCCAACCAATGGCCAAATGTCAGCTAGAACCAATGAGGAAGTCCAATGAGGAAGTCCAGTACCAGTAAGTGAATAGGAGCGGAGAGGTCAAAGGACAACGGAACCCTGTCACACACACACCTGTGCAGAAAAACAGCAGGCTGGAGCCAATGAAGCAAACATACCTGTAGAGGCGCATTGCAAAAAAAATGTAGATGTGCAAATCAATCCCATCCCCCCATAACACACACACACACACACACGCACGCACGCACGCACGCACACTTTTACGCATGCACACACACCAGAGCTACACACACACACACACACACACACACACACACACACGCAGAGCTACACACACGCACAGCTACACACACACACACACAGCTACACACACACACACACACACACACACACACACACACACACGCACACACGCACACACACACACACACACACACACACACACACACACAGTCTTATAGATTATTCTGGTGTATTCTTGAATGTCTTAACAGAGGGCATTTAGTGCACTAGCTGTGGGAGAGAGGGAGGGGTAGGGGAAGGGCGCTGTGGGTGCAGATGAATGCATTAGCCATGAGAGATGTGCAGTGCTCTGTGTCGCCGGCTCTCTAGTCATTTGCATGAGCTGTATTATGCTAATTGAACAGGACTGTATGTAAATACATGCGCACAGAGACCCCAGGCACTCACTTACAGGTCGGCGTCCAGGAAACCTGTTGAACCCCTGGCATGTGTGGACGGAGGCGCTCAAGGACACGTCTACTTACAACTCACATTGGCTCCCAGCGCTCTCCCGTGTTTGCATGTGTATCTGTCACTGTCTCAGCTGTGACATGCTCACGCCGTGAGAGCTCGATTCAGAGACGGGCTGGATGCCTCACACCGTGACCCTGATCTTGTGTTTACAGTGGCAGACTTCAGCAGGACGTCCGTGGCAGATGAGTCATGCACTGTTCTTTTTAGAATGCACCGGATGCAGCAGGAAAACATAGCAGGAATATGATATGCCTCCATCCACCTGCTACACCAGGGACAGGGCTCAAGGGGGACCATCGGGGGACATTTAAGGAGGTCCTACATATGTGACGCATAGATGCACAGAGAAAAAGTCAAAAGAGCCAAGTGGAATGTTTTCTAGTTGACATGGTAACACAGGTACCTTCTCTTCAATACAGGAGCAGTTGTAGATTGAGGTGCAAACCCTCGGCTATTTTTCACTGTACAGTGGAATTAGTCAGCAAGTGAGCTGTTGCCACTGCAGATAACCTGGTTGGGTGACATTCATTTCTGCTGATGAACAACATCTGGAGTCTTTCAGTTTCACTGCCACAACATGGCTTTTACAAAGCCGTCCAAATTTTTTTTTTTTAAAACACTGCCGATGATACACACGCTTGTGTGAGAGGAGAACCGGCAATGAGGAAAGCTATCTGTTTTAAGCAGAGGTAAAAACAGAGGTGGCAGAGGAGAGAAAGCTGGAGGAGTGGAAGAGCAGATCCATCATGACCCCACAAACAACTGTTACACCACTTAACAACTTAAGTAGATTCAAGAAATAAAGATGGCTGTCCTGTCGGTGACTGTCCTATGCCAGAGGCCACGCCAAAGATTTTTATAACTGGAGAGCCAAGGTTACAGTGACCAAGTCGTATTCTACACATGCAAAACATTAAAATGCAAAACGCCATAAAAACACCTCTCGACGCAAACATATGGCCACATCATAGCATCTGTTGCCTGGTGCATTGAGAAAGTCACATAACATGTCTCTTGTCCCCTTTCATTCTTAGAACTGTTGCTTGGTCCAGTCCCACACCACCACCCCACACACACACACACACTTCCCCCTTTACCGGTGTCATTTCCTCGACATTCTGCATTAAAAGCCTTCAGTGATACTCACATAGGTGGACTGTACTCTCCGCCAGTGTCCCAAACCACAGCAATACATCAAGAGGACAACCAGGGGGGGTCGAGTCCAGAGCACAGCCAAGGAGAGGCGCTGAGGGAGGGAGCGGCGGGGGCGTCTTCAACCTGGCCCGGCCATCCCCTCACCATCCCCTCACCATCCCCTCACCACGGCCAGTCCAGCGCCCCGCAGCTTGCCGCGGCAGCCTGTAGAATCACTCCGTGCAGACCGAGAGCCTCGCCACAGGTCTGGCGCTCGGACGAGTTTGCGGATGTTCTGAGCCCTCTAAGAACGCCATGGAGAGAAACGAAACAAAGCTTCTTTTTTTTTTTTTTTCGTGTGGAGGGGCTTAAAAAATCATCAAAGATCAGCTGCTGTCGTCTCCCACACACCCCCTCCAAAAGAATTAAACAGATCCAGGGGCTATGCTTCCAGCGCACTCACTCTGGTGCCTCCAGGTGTGCGATTGATTCCCTCATCCTTGCAGGGGTGCACTTCACCTCCTCCTCGCCTCCTTGCTTTTTATTTATTTACTGCTCCCCCCCCCAGCACCTCCCGCGCCACCACCAGCTCCCCCTACCACCAGCTGCCCCCCACTCCCCACTCCCCCACGCTCAGCAACGAGCCCTGAATGTGGGATTGATACACAGCACAAATGTCATTTTCTTCCTTCTCCTGCACTCCTTCCTGCGTCAGCGTTCTCTCTCTCTCTTTTTTTTAACCCCCTCGTGCAGCGTCCAATCAGAGCGCGGCGTGCCAGCCGCGTCTGCGAGTACATTCCCTGTCTCCAGTGCACACCAGGCAGAAGGCTGGCTCCAGCCTCACTGGCTCAGTCAGTCGCTCAGTCGCTCAGTCGCTCGCTCGCTCGCTGTGTGCACCGCTTCTGTCTCGACTACCTCTCCCCCGAGCTCCTCCCTGTCTGTTGATCCTCCTCCTCTCTCTCTCCCCCCCTCCCTCTCTCTCTCCCTCCCTCTTCCCCCCCCCTCTCTCACCACCCCATCTTAAAGGGGTTTTGATCCATGACTCCCCCCCCCCCCCCCCCCCATCGCTCCTTGAGAGTGAGTGCTGCTCTGTCACAGGCACTCCTCATTACCTGAGTCACGGCTGTCTCTTCTGTGCTGGAGGAGTAGTGGGGAGGGGAAAGGGGGTGGTGATGGTGATGGCAGGGTAGTGGCTGCGCCTCCCTCCCGTATGCCTGCTTGCTCTCTCCCTCTCTCTCTCTCTCTCTCTCTCTCCTTCTATCTCTCTCTCTCTCTCTCTCCCTCTCTCTCTCTCTCCCTCTCTCTCTCTCCTTCTATCTCTCTCTCCCTCTCTCTCTCTCTCTCCTTCTCTCTCTCTCTCTCCTTCTATCTCTCTCTCTCTCCCTCTCCCTCTTGCCTGTTGTTCTGCATGCGAGGGCAGGTAAGGAGACGCTAGCGCAAGAGATACACGGCCAGAATTCAAATACGCCGCTGGTCTAACCAGATTACAATTCTGCCTCTCCCCCTCTTACAAATCCTCTCTCACTCTCTCTCTCTCTCTCTCTCTCACACACACACACACACACACACACACACACACACACACACACACACACACACACACACACACACACACACACACACACACAGAGCCTCAGGCATGGACATATACAGACATACATGTCAAACACAGATCAATCCCCTCCCACACACACACATCAGCAGACATCTCTCCATCACTCCATCCATCCATCTGTCTCTATCATCAGTCTATACTCTTTTCTTCTGTTATCTATCAGACTGCCTGCATGTGTGTCCTTTCGGTCTCTCTTGTGATTGCCTCCTGGTGTTGGGGCAAAAGATAGCATGTAAAATTACATTTGCAGTGGCTGCTCTATATGCTGATTCTGATGATAAATCTGAATGAATTTAGGTTATGCCCTGAGGGTTGCGACACACTTTGAAGTAGGCAGTGTTTCCGAGTAAACACAGTCTAACACCCTCTGCATGTCTCCTGACCTTCATGTATAATATATCAAACTAATTAAGGTTGAAAAAAAAAATAAAAACATTTCATTTGAATATGGTCAAAGACAAAAGAAATTCACATAAGAACAATGGGTCACTTTCCGATGATTTCACTTGAGCATTAAAATTGAGCAAGTCTGTTGCTTTGGTTTGCTTATTGTTTCTCATTTTTAATTACTGAACATAGATAGATAACCCACCACAGAGAGGACTGTGATATATATCATTTTCAGGGAAGGATTTATTTTCTCTGTGAATTTTTGGCAGCTCTGTTGACGTGCCTATTATGTGGGCTTGGGCAATGCATCACACAACAAACCTACCGGGGGGCATAACTCTGACTGGATGTGCCCTGCTGTCGGACGACTGGAGATAGCGCACAAACATCCATCTGAATCCAACTGCTTGTATCTCGCACTCAAGAAGCTCCAAGGTCACATTCACATGAATAATGCACACAGATGTAGTACAAAGAGGGACAAAAAGCTGCTGCTGCCGTCTCAGAACAATATTATGCTGCAGATGGCACCCCAATCACTAGCTATTCATCACTTCTAGAATATTCATCTCTGTATTGTAACACCAACACTGTTGATAAGTCTGCATGACATGCTGCGCAATTGTGGCTTATGCTGGCAGACCAACACTTCTTGATCAGTGTTGGTTGTGTGTTGAAGTCCTGACAAACTAGAGGTCATATGCTGGTCTCTGCTGGTTGGGCTGGCCAAGCCCTGGCAGTGGTTGACTCTTGAATGGTTCCGGACCAGAACTACAGTGGATCCAGAACCAGGGGAGACATTGCTGCATTTGGACCAGCAACAGACAGCATGCGCTATAAGAACTCAAAACCAGTAACGGTTCAGTACTATTGTTGGTTCAATGGTTCATGATGATTGCACTGGCTGCCTCATGCGTTCAACTAACCAGATTACCCATAATTAAATGATGGCATATGGAGGGACCACATGCGTTTTTTTGTGTGGACAAAACACTTTCTACAAAATGCCTCTATGCCCACAGTAAAGATGTCATTTTGAAGGAGGGACAAAAGACAGTAATCCTCTACATCAAGCACATTATTTATCTTATGTCCTTGTTTTGGGATTTCTTAAACTCTATTTACAAAAGTGAAACGGTTGTTGGGTTGGAAAATGCATACAAGAACAAACATGGCTGAATAAAACAAGCAAGCAAGGCTAAATACATGTGAACATCGCAATAGACTCAAGCAACGGAAACTGAATCTGAACCAAAAATATAAAATTCAGCCTTCGTTCTACTGTAATTTGTACCTGCTCTTTTTTGTTGATGTAATGTTCCATAGCAGTTCCCCACAAAAAAAAAAATTGCACTAAATGTGTGCACACAAACAAAAATGTAAACATAACCTTGGAAGAAAAACAGGCCTAAGGCTGCAATCAAACGTGTATAAGTATCTTCAAAATATTCCAGGTTCACTATACATACTGTATATTATAAATATGTAAAACACAAATATGTATCTCAAATGACCAAAAACGACAAAATATTCATATATAAATGCATAAGCTCTAAGTGATTTTGGCCAGTATGAAGTAACTGAATCAACTCACTTAAAGTGACATTGTCTAGCTATTTTTTTACACACACCTCTCCAGTCAACTGGACTGTATATCACATGGTCACCCAAGACAGCCTTGTTCTTGTTATTCTTACCTAGCTAGCTAGTCTGACAACTGAATGGTTGGCACATTTTTTAAGTTGTTCATTATGGACCCCAGCTCTCCCTAATAATCTATTTTAGTAATGGCTGTTAGAGTGTAAAGACAGCTAACTAGTATTCTCAAAACATTTTACTCAAAGCAACCTTACCATGGAACTCTATAATATTTACATTTATATGACTTCAATGCAAAACACATGAGGTATTCTACTCATCAATATATAGCATATTGTATAATACACCACCAGTTTTACTATAAATTCATCCCTTGGTTTTCTCTCTTACGGCTATCTCTGTACCGGTTAATGACACATGTATACAGTCCTCAGAACATGCTTGTCCTGTTAAAGACCTTAAGCTTGGTCATAAAGATGAAATACACGTACGTTAGGCACACAAGTAGGTTCTTCATGATATACAGGAGGGGTGTCACATGGCCAAACACAGCAACCAAGCATATCCTGATGACCAAGAAGGGCAGGTCTTGCAGGACAACCGCTAAAAATGGCAGAAGTGGGCTATTTGGTGTGGCAACCACCCGCAGTGTGGAGAGATAGGCCAGTATATAGACCGGAAAGATCCAGTTTGAGTAGTACACAGAGGATACTTCTGCCACCCGGACCATCTCCGTAGTGTCCATCCAGAAGATGAAGCTCTCCACAAACGCCTCCACTCTCGGGTCTCTGATCCACAAGGCACGCAGGCGTCCCGAGGGATAGCGAGAGGAGGAGTAGAGGTAAGCGCTCCTAGAGGCCCGCCTGCTGTAGCCTTCTGCGTCCCTCCAGCGGTTCCCCAAGGACCCATTCCCCGACTCTGCCTGGTGCACGGAGCCGTTTTGGCCTCGCTCGGGGCTGAGCTGGGACGACACGGTGGCAACCTGCTCCAGGTGTGTGAGGACCGGTGCGGGCAGCTCAAAGTCAGGCTCCAGACCCTCAGCTTCCAGTCAACAGGAGACGTGAAATGAATCACAGCAATACAAATGAGCTTCAGAAGTTTTAAACAATGTCAATTGTAAGGACATAAATTGATGTATGTAGTGAATGACGATAGGATCGAAAGTCTCATTACCTTGTCCAGTGAGGCGAAAAGGCCGGATTCTTTCCACAATGTCCACAATGATCAGTGCAATGAGTACCAAGGACACAGCAAGCTCTGTGAGACGATCTAATCGGTGGCCACCATCAACTTGCACCTTTGAGGATTGAAAAAAGAAGAGAGGACATGATTTCCCAGTCCAACACAAATGCTTTTACAACTACTAAGATGAGAGTTCTCACTCAGTACCTGTACAGCACCACTTGATATGAAAACACAAATGAGTATGACAAAGTCTAGTTTGGTTTTTATGATCAAAGTAATAAAACTTTAGTCACATTAGGCTTGACATTCCACAGCTCTTTACGCACCGCTTACAGGTTAATGGAAAACCTGTTGTTTTCACTGTGAGTTACTGAATACCTCAGCTCTGATATTTGGACTCGCTCTGGGCATTTTGTGCCAGCAATACTGTTATATTTGTACATAAATTACATCATTTAAATATATTAATTTGTTACAACCCTTTCTTCTCATAACATGTTATCTGTACCTTGGCGCTAGCGAGGAGAATGCCAAAGCATGGCAATGGACACACAATCACATAAGCCAGTGTTATTGGCCTCCTGAAAAAGAGCACATGTTTCATGTTTTTTTTTGTTTTGTTTTCATATATCACATTTTATAATCTCTCAAGACAGTTACTGAACATCTGCCTTCCAAAAGTTTACATATCAGATGGAGCCCATGACACAGCTGGTTGAACAGCCATGGTTTTAATGAGGATGATCCTTCTTGGCATTTCAACTAATATCTTTCATAAGCACAAACCAAAACTGGGAATTTACTAGGTACAATGTAAATGCGCTACGCCTGGTGGCTTCTTGTAGGTTACTGAAATCATCCTTCAAATATAGCCCATATTTCCATATTTTTAAGAAGTAAAGAGAAGGTGGCAACAATTCTGCTCACCCAGGTCTACAGGTTTCCAATGGTTTCTAAAAACTTGGTTTGCCTTCAAGCTAATTTCCATACCACACTCACCAAGATGTTATTTCAGAGATGAATCTCTTGGACGTCAGAATTAAGTACTTCAGAGGCACCCACACAAGTAAGGACACAGTAGTCACATAGGCAATTGAGGCAGCCACCACCAGCCAATATGCGGTTAGGTCGCCCCCCCGGACGTGGCGCATCAGAGATGCAAAGCGCTCCATGATTATGAACAAAGGCACACATAGACAGGCGAACTGGAGAACCTCGTAAAGGACAACTTTGACCGTTTTCCCAGACAGCATCCTGACAGACGTCGAGGGGCTTCAAGATGTGGAGAGCAACAAAGCGGAGCACAGCCTCAGTCACAGACGCCGTCTTAACACGGTTCAGCACGTCCTGGTCTGGAGTGGACTCTGGACACCTGCTCTGCTAACAAGGGCACTCGCTGTATACTTTTATTGCTCCATCAATGCGCTCGTCACGCCACTCTTTATGAGAACTTTAAGTCCGTTTCAGTATTTTGCACAGTCTCGAGTACTTTTTTTGCGCTGATGGCTGGTATTGCCCTGTTGTTATTGCAGTTCGAAAAAATATAAACTAAGTGCAACTAGCGTAGTAAAGATAACTTTTGTGCAGCTTAGTCAAGTCAAGCGATCAGATTAAAAATGCTGTGTGCACGGGCATTACAGAAGTCGGTTGGTTATAATTTACCGTCTCATCTCCATCTAGTGGCAGGAAAAAAATACACGAGTAGCTTTTACTGGTCAACTGTTCTGCTGGAGTCCTACACCTAAAAAACAACAACCCCATATTATATTAGCTTTGATTTAATATTTTGTTTCTTCATGTGGTTTCACTAGATAATAATTCAACAGACACCATAAGATTTCGATGATGTTAAATTATTCCCTTTCCACCTGAAAGTAAGCTTTGACTATAATATGAAACTAATCAGCTGTTTGGTACCAAAACACATTGTGGCAAAAACAATGAGCAATATCAAGACAAAATAACACGTTATGTACATTGGCCTAGTTTTATTGTGAATACTAATCATAGTTAAGATGATTAAAATTGTACATACAAACAGCTGGCTACATTGGAACATAACTGCAGAACTGACACAAGAACCCCCCTTTTTTCTTTTGAGTCAAAACATAAAAACAAAGTCACGTTTCCCTGTGGACAAAGTTTAGATCTGGGACATCGACCTCCCAACACCATGTGCAAAAAAGGAGTGCTTATTTAAGACTGGCTTGTGGTCCCAGGGTAGACAGTTTTCCAAAAACATGTTTTATATCTTACACACTTCATCTTAGGGGGGGGGGACAAAAGCAGGAGGGCCACTCTAGGTAAGAGAAAACCATCGGAGGAAACCCCGTGAGAAGATCAGAGAGCACCACTCTATCCCCACTCAGATTACAGCAAGCCCATTTAGACAACAACCTGATCTGATAATCCAGCACAAGAGAAACTGGCCTGGGAGTATGCAGAGGGGCCATCCGTCTTTCCAGTAAATTAAAAGATGGCCATCTTCATATCATGTCTTCAAAAGAATAAGCAGTCAGTCAGTCAGTCAGTCAGTCAGTCAGTCAGTCAATCAATCAATCAATCAACTCAAATCGAGAGATCAACCCATCGCTTGAAATGCTTAAAAGGAGTGCATCTTCAGTAGAGTTTTAAACTTAGCTTTGCTTGAGATCGGCGGATTTTCTGTGGATTTTCAGTATTCAGTCAGGGGTGTGTGGTCTTTAGTGTTGAAACTGAAACATTCTGAGATGTCAGGGTAAAACCAAAAGTGCATGGACATACAGTAATAAATCGTTACCTGGCGTGCAGTGTGGCACTCCGGGTCTCAGAGCAGGCAGCCGTTCTGAATCTACAGAATCAATCTAAAATGGGAGTCCCAAGCCTCTTAAATATACATCAGGTAGAATATTTCTGTCCTTTTGTGTTTCCTCTTCTTCACACGCATGTGCATTAAAAATAGTAATAACAACAATCAAAAAATATATAAATTAAAAGTCACGCTACAAAATAATGCATGGTAACACTGAGCAAATCAGACACCTAAAGACATCTGGGGAGGTTGACCATAACACCCAGCTAGGACCTGTAGCTGTGTGTGTGTGTGTGTGTGTGTGTGTGTGTGTGTGTGTGTGTGTGTGTTCTTCTCCTCCCACAGGTCCTCAGAGGCAGCGTACGTTATGAGGACTTCAATGAGTTATGAGGACACTGAGGGAGGGGCCCCTGCTGTCCAATCAGGGAGCTGCAATGACAAAACACGATGCTACGGCGACCAGTGCAGGCAGACGGTACTGTGGTACTGTATGTACAAAAGTATGCATGCTTCTTCCTTTTCCTTCCCCTGGCACTGTCCACTCAGGCTTCCTCCACGTGGATTCCAGTCTTTAGTGTTTCTAAAAATGATAGATGCGTCACATGAAATGACAATGTTCCGTCTTAAAAAAAAAAAGAAAAAAAAAGAAACTCGTTGCCTCTTCACCACTGACTGTCAACACAATCAGTGGTAAACACCTACATATTTGGACTGGGTGGGTGTGTCAATTTTGCAAGAGTGTGTACATATGTATGTGTACGTTGCAGTAAGAGTTAGTGTTTCTGTTCTGAAAGAATTTGTAAGTCAATTTATGTACATAATCGGGCCGGGGGAATCTGCATGACTGTATGTACGTGTGTGTGCGCATTTGCAGGATAGAAATTTGGAGAGGGGACTGGTTGGTCTCAGTCTGTGCCAGCCTCTATAGCAAGGCTTTGTCAGCCGGGTAAGGGGCCTGCTGGCCGTCAGAAGGGGCTTGAAGGCTCTGGGCGTAGCTAGGGGGCGGGCCCATTCCGGCTGGGACGCTGGAGGGGTTCTGATAGGGGGGAACGTCACCTGGAACCATGTTGCCTGGGTTAGGGCCATAGACGGCAGGCTGGGCCATGTACATGTGCACGTCACTGAAACAGAAAAACACACAAGGGAGATTGAAGAAGGCAACGCGGGTTATTCTCACAGAATTGACACTGTTTACATCACTGTTCTGAATATAAGATAAGAGATAAGATAAACTTTTATTAATCCCGTTAGGGAAATTCAGGTGTCATATACAATATGTCAATATACAGTTTTAAACTGCGCCAGTAGCATACAACAAATGTATACAAACATTTGTAATTAGTCTAAAATGTGGGTTAATAGTCTGTCAATCGGCATGTTGTTGAGAAAGAATGAAGAAAATGGAAAATAATAATAATTGAAAAATAACTTGTTAATTTGTTAAATAGTATCATAGTAAAATCACAGAACCCCTGATGCATTATGACACATAGTTGCTATGACTACGAAAAGTCACATCCAGTGACATTGTCAAAGTTCAAAATATTTAACTCAGAGCGACTTAGGTTCAGGTGACACTGAGTTTATCGTTTGTCAATAGTTGGAGAACAAAAAACAAACACTGCCGTTGATCCACAGACTACAAACCCACATTGGCTGCCTCAGTTCTGGTTAGGTGTGGTAAAACCTGGTGAGTACCTGGGGTTGGGCGGGCCTGGCATGGGACCTCCTGCTTGGTGCTGGGAGGGGTGCTGCTCCAGGGGCACACTGTAGCCCTGCACCGCATATGAACCTCCTGGCGTCTGGCCTGGGTACACCTGCTCACAGCAAGCAAAGCTCGGAAATGTAAAACCAGCTCAGTGTGGTCATCATCAATGGGCAATCACAAATTTATGTTGGACACAGTTCTTGCCAAATGAACATCCACCATCTTAAATAAAAGTCCACCAGTGTTAAATGACACTAATATTAAATCAATGGAATAGGGCCTCACACCTAACAGCAACCCTGGTGGTTAAGCACTAGGGACGCGACGGTACAATGGGCCCACGGTTCGGTATGCATCACATTTTTGGAACTAACGGGGCGGTTCCACGAACTTAGTTTCACTTTCGCTAACTTTGCGAGATTTGGTGGAAGTCTGCCCTCTCTGAGTGCTCATCTAGTTTCTTTGTTTTTTGGGTTTCTTTTTTAATCCGTCACAAATAGTTGTTGGAAGGCCACAGCGCAAGATTATTGTGTTTTCGCTAACGGGTGGACTCTCCTTGCCCCACCTGAGATAGGGCCGAGTGATGGCGACGTAAATGAGACATCAAGTAGCCAACAGTGGCAAAGCAATGCATGCAGACACTACTTTGTTTGATTACAGTCTTCTTACCCTCGTCATCATATTGAACTCTGAATCCAAAATGTTGCCACATAGTGGATTTGAAAGCGGCGCCTCTCCAAATTTGCTTCTCTCGGCTAGCATTCGCCATTGTCAAGTTGAGCTAATGTTGTTTTCTCCAGCTCCTATTTGCATACAGAGCGCTGATAGACTCCACAATGTACATCGTACAACGTGTGTGTAATCAGCAGCGCAGTAGGCAAGATTTGAAAATTCAACGAAATTGACAGGTGTACCGTAATACCGTGGTTCACATATGCATACTGAACCGTAGGGGGCGTACCGGTTGGACAATATTCCCGTGTAACGTTGCACCTCTATTAGGCACTGTATCTGTACCTGTTGGGAAGCATTAGCTGGCGGCTGCTGCATGTAGTACTGTTGGGTCTGGAGTTTAGCGTACATGGCGTACACTGGGTCCTCATTCATGAGCTTGGCATACATGGACAGCGCTTCCATCACCTTCACGTTCAGGTCAGACAGCTCGGAGTGCTTCCTGTAAAACACACCACAACACAGCTCACAGGGGATACTCTGGGTATCAATAGCACTTTGTACCGTCAATACAAGTGGAAATAAATGACAAATAGGAGTATGATTACAAATGCATAATTTCTGGGATTTCCGTGATTATTGTTTGGAGCAAATCATAATCTGAGAACTGAGAAGTTCCACACACAGCACCTGTCAATGTCCTCCAGTTTCTGATCACAGAGTGGCCCCATCTGGTTACAGGCACCTTACAAAGGAAAAAGAACACCGTTAGCATGTGCTGAACACACGTGCTATACAAATGCAGAGAGATGCACTCTGACACAAAAACAACATTATACAGGCCTAAATGAACTAGGGGAAATAAGGTTCCAACATCAACAGGAGCATTTGGCATTGATGACATGTTCTTATTGGACAAAAGCAATACTTTTATGAGCCTGGAGGCTTTTTATCCTACCCTCCAGCTGCAGAAGCTCCACAGGGTCCGACTGGTTATCTGTTGGGTCTGCACTCTGGATCATCTGCAACAACTGGTCCATCTTCTCCTGGAAAGCACAGTAGGAATAACGTGTGGGTCTTTCTTGTACACATTACTGATGTGGATATTTACACATTTAAAGCTGTGGCGGATGCGTTCCAATGGAAAATGGTGTTGATTAACTCAAATGGGAGTGACTAGCTTATAGTAACCATACTGTTTAGCTTAGCAAGCAACAGCCGGGATATTGTGTGTATTTGGTCATTATATTTTTGTATCCGTCCGAGAGAATGACCCCTCCCGTACCTGTTGGTTCTGCTATCATGAGAAGGGTCTCGCATGCTCTGAACAGAGAGAGACGTTATCTGGTGTTACATTAGAAGACGTAGACACGGTGGATAGTGTACAAGCACGGACCAGATAAGCAAACACCTTTTCTCCTTATTGTGTAATTGTTCTTTGACTTTAGTCATTTAATGAAAGAAAGCATTAGTAGCTACAAGACCCAAGAGTATAGAGCACACGTAACCTGACCATTGCACAACATGCAGCAAAGAGGTCATGGCTAAATAGAAGCAAGATTTTAATTTGTTTTGCAGTTGTATGGCTGTTACAAAGAAACAGACTCACTTTAGCTAAGTGCATTTACAGCATTTACTCAGCAGAGTATTCCAAAATATACTGAGAGAATACGGCGTGAGGAGAAAGAGGAGAGATGCACAGCGGCACAGACCTTCACCAACGTTAGCATTTAGCATTTAGCATGAAATGGCAATAAATACGTGCAGAAGCCTCAATAATTACACGTGTCAGTTAATTTGACGTGAAATTACAATTGCAGTCAACACAGTGAGACGAAATGCAGAGGCCAAATTAGGTTCAAGCTTGTTCTCAATTACAGAAGGTTCCCAGTACTGCAGAAGAAG
Organism: Clupea harengus; assembly: GCF_900700415.2. Taxonomy (NCBI): domain Eukaryota; kingdom Metazoa; phylum Chordata; class Actinopteri; order Clupeiformes; family Clupeidae; genus Clupea; species Clupea harengus. The sequence continues at coordinate 7,358,579 of NC_045176.1, forward strand.
GTGCAGGTGACCAAGCAGTACGGTTCCAAACAGTACCATCTTTGTACACACTAGAGGGTTTTTGTCTTAATTCTTTTAACTTTGTCTTACTCTTCCTATGTGGGTAGGTGGAGGGGACAGTTGGGGGGTTGGATCTGTGAAATATATTATGTAAAATGAATAGAATTATTTAATAATAAAAAATATTGTCTTAAAAAAGGACCAGCAGGTAATCCTCGGACCTGTGGGGAGCACAGATATGCATCAGTGTTAAGACTCTCCACGCTGCCAGCTGTTGTCTCACCTCATCAATGTAGACTGGTTCTGGCTCCGGTTCGATGGTCTCTACTTGGATGTCCTCGCTGAACTGGACCGTCTTCTTCTCAGTCTTCACTGAGATGGATAAAATGATAATTATGAAACCAAGCACGAAAACCTAATGGGGGGCTAGGCAGTTCAGGCGCCGTCCCAACTTATTAACTGAATGTATTCCCTAACATGACTCAACATCCTGTTCAGAGCCAAGACACTTAGAGCAAATTACTTAAGGGTGTGTCTGGGACAGGGAAAAGAACACAGAGAAGCTTCCATCCAGCAAGGAGGAGAACAGAGAGCTGCCACTCAACTCATTTCAGGCTCTGCCGTCAGGTCTGCGGTCACAAAGTTGGAGGGAAACAGGCCCACTCCCTGGTACGTCTCACCCTTCCACCAGTTGGGGTCACTGTGAGGAAAAGACGGCAGAGGGAGCTTCACACACGTGCACTGGTGCTCCTTACGGACACTTTTAAAATATAGGAGCGTTACACACCACAACTCAGACATATTTTCCTACCTTAAGTTTGTTTCAGTGGTTTACCAATAAAGAGACACGTGACAGAAATAATATGCACATGGCTTTCCTGTGTAAGTATTTCAGTGATCTCCGAACTGCGCGTTTGTTCAACTTTTCATGCACGTCAGACAACGCCTATGGGCATTTGCCTTTACTCTATGGGTGCCTCCCATAGCACAGGCACGCTAAACGTTCGGAAACAGAGTCTTTGTACAAAAATATGCAAGGGACCATTGCGAGAGGAGCACCTGTCATCCAGAATGGTGATGATCTCTCCAGATTTGAAGGTGAGCTCGTTGTCCTCGGCCGCCTCAAAGTCGTAGATGGCGCGCACCTTGCGTCCCTCGGGCTTGTTGGTGGCGAGCAGGCTGCTGGCGCTGGGGTAGAGGCCGGAGAGGGACGTCTGAGGGTGCAGCCTCTGCTCCTTCAGAGAAAGCTCAATGGCTGAGTGAGGGAGGGAGAGGGGTAGCGGGAGGGGGACTTATTAGAATGATCTATGGCTTATTTCACACAAATAAACAGATTGGACCAAATACAAATAAAAAAAGGAGTTGAATACGACTATTCAAAGTTGTTACTTGATGATACTGATTTATGGATTGCCACTGTACTCAACAGTCCTGAGCCATATAATTATGGTATAGGCCATGAATAAGCAGCACTGAAATATTGGATCAACAACGAGCCAGTTTGTCGGTCACTGCTACCACGTTTTTTTCATGACTTCATCCCCTGTAACTTCCTGATTGATTTGGTACAGAATGTTTGTATGCAGTGTTTACCTTTAGCAAGGTCGTCCTCTTCTTTTCTGTTTGTTGTGGTGGAAGGATCTTTGGCCACTAATGCTGGGCTGGCTTTAGCTTGTTCAGCAGCCTTCATTAAAGAACCACACAAAATGCAAAGTATAATTTTAGTATGATAGGGGGTTTTAACAATTGCTAACCTCCCCACAATTATCTATGTGACAAAGAGCATTTCATTCCAGGTGTTACAAACTCACATCTAAGATGATTCAAGAGAGAACCACTCTGAATCCAAGAAGCCAAAAGCCCATTTTGGGAATGCATAAGCCCCTCCCTCACCTGTGACCCCACAGCAGGGAATGTAACGCCCTGCTCCCTCAAGTTTTTGATCATGGCTGACACCAGGCTGAGCTGAGGGTCGTTGCGGAA